>NW_024070194.1:48655667-48772481 GCF_014754425.2 Oryx dammah
ACTTCACTTTCACTTTTCGCTTTCATGCATTGGAGAAGGAAATGGCAACCCACTCCAGTGTTCTCGCCTGGAGAATCCCAGGGACGGGGGAGCCTGGTGGGCTGCCGTCTATGGGGTCGCACAGAGTCGGACACGACTGAAGTGACTTACCAGCAGCAACAGCAGAATATATAAGAACTCTTTACAATTCAAGAATAAAAAGATAACCTACTTCATAAATGGGCAACTATCTGAAACAGGCAAAGATATATAAATGGCCAATAAGCACATGAGAAAACTTTCAATATCACCAGCCATCACAGAAATATAAATCGAAACCAAAGGAGATACTGCGTCCTACCCTCTATGAAAGATGGAAAGTAACAAGTGTTGGTGAGGACATGGAGAAATTAGAACTCTCATACATGGCTGGTAGGAATGCAGAATCTTTCCAAGCAGCTACTTTGGAAAGCAGTTTGGCAGTTCCTAACATAGTTAAACATAGATTTTACCTTATGACCCAGCATATCCACTCCTAGGTGTATGCCCAATAGATATGAAAGCATATTTCTATATAAAAACATAACATAGAAGTATTATTATTATATATATATTTTCCTTTATTTTACTTTACAATACTGTATTGGTTTTGCCATACATCAACATGAATCTGCCACGGGTGTACATGTGTTCCCAATCCTGAACCCCCCTCCCCCCTCCCCCTCCCTCCCCATACCATCCCTCTGGGTCATCCCAGTGCACCAGCCTCAAGCATCCTGCATCGAACCTAGACTGGCGATTCATTTCTTACATGATATTATACATGTTTCAATGCCATTCTCCCAAATCATCTCACCCTCTCCCTCTCCCACAGAGTCCAAAAGAAAGATGGTAACGATAACCCTGTATGCGAGACAGCAAAAGAGACGCAGATGAATAGAGTAGTAGTATTTTTTAAATTTCACTGAAGTATAGTTGATTTACAATGTTTGGTTAATTTCTTCTATAAAGCAAAAAGATTCAGTTATACATATATGTACCTTTTAATATTCTTTTCCATTATGGTTTATCACAAGATATTAAATACAGTTCCCTGTGCTATACAGTAGGACTCTATTGTTTGTCCGTCCTATATATAATAGTTTGCATCTTATAGCAGTATTATACACAACTGCCAAAGAATGAAAATAATCCAAATGTCCATTAACTGATAAACAAACAAAATGTTGTGTATTCATATGATAGGATGCTATTTGACTATAAAGAGGCATGGAGTACTGATTCATCCTATGACAAAGATGAATATTGCAAATATACTCACTGAAAGAAGCCAGACACAAATGACTGTGTATTATATGATTCCATTTATATGAAGTTTCCAGAACAGGCAAATCTATAGAGACATAAAGTGGATTAATGGCTGCCCAAGACTGGATTTTTGTAGGGGAAATTGAGAGTGACTGCTGATGGGTATGTGGTCTCCTTTGGGGGTGATGAAAATGTCTAAAACTGATTTGATAATGGTCGTACAGTTCCACAAATATATGAAAATCCATTGACTAGTACCCTTTAAACGGGTGAATTGTATGGTGTGTGAATTGTATATCAATAAAGCTGTTGTCTATAAGAAAAAAGAATGTTTCTTGGAGGTACAGCTGTCAACACTGGTGATAGCTGAGATTTGGGGAGTGAGGACTAGGAGGGCAGAAAGCATGATTCCCAAATCCTGGCAGCTTCTGTGGAGAGGAACGACTAGGGGAAGGAGGGTTTTCTTTGTTTTTCTTTTTGCGTTTGTTTGTTCATGAGGAAGGCCAGCTTTGAGACTTGAGATTTCTGCTGTGGACATATAAAGTGAGGTGCCTGTCGAATATCCCAAAGAGGTAGTAAGTAGATAGTTGAACATGATGCCAGAACTCTGAGGAGCAACTCTTGACTATAGATGGGATTTAGGTAACAAGTAAGTTCATCTGAAAGGATGACAACAGAGAGAAAGAGTTTGTTAATGAGGCTCAGGTTGGGATGGGGTAGAGGGGAGGCAGCCAGCCAAGGAGGCAGGAAGTGGGAGAGGGTGGGGTCCTTGAGCCCAGGTGACCAGGATGATGGTAGTTCAGAGGTGGGGACCCCAGACCAGAGTGGATTGAGAAGGGGTGTGCAGAAAAGCAGTGGAAGCAGTGAGGCAGCTGTTTCTAGAAATTCTGATGAGCCACACTCTGGGGGAAATTGCTCCTGGATCATTTCCTGCTTGGCTGAAACACCAAGTGCTGGTAGGGTTTGAGGTCATCTCTTCCATGGGGCCAACTCTTATGGGTGTAATTCCTGTATCTGGGACACTACCCATTGTAGGTAGAGGTGAGGCAGGAAGGTGGTGCTGGGCTGGAGTCCAGAGAAGGGTCCTCAGACTTTGTACTGTTTGTCCTCTGATGATTTTGATTTTCTTTTATTATTTTGATTGGGAGAAAGCTGAGAGAATGATTTTATTGACATGATTTTTTTGAAATTTAGGTTGAATTGTTTAAAAGATCTTTTATTTGAGCTGGAAAAGGTGTGGAGAAAAGGGAACCCTCCATCACTGTTGGTGGGAATGTAAATCAGTATAGTCACTTTGGAAAGCAGTGTGAAAGTTCCTTAAAAAACTAAAAATAGAGCAACTGAGCAACAACAAGAGCTACTATATGACTGAACACTCCAATCTCTGGGCATATATTTGGAAAAGACAAAAACTCTCCTGTGAAAAGATACATGCCTCCCATCATTCATAGCAGCACCATTTACAATTTGCCAGGACATGAAAGCAACCTAAATGGTCGTCGACAGATGAATGGATAAAGAAGATGTGGTCCATATATACAACAGAATATTATTCTGCCATAAAAAAGAAGGAAATATTGCTATTTGCAGCAACATGGATGGCCCTAGAAAATATCATATTAAGTGAAGTAAGTCAGAGAAAGACAAATATCATATGATATCACTTATATGTGGAATCTAAAAAAATGATACAAAGGAACATATTTGCAAAGAGAAATAGACTCACAAAGTAAACAAACTTATGGTTATCAAAGGGGAAGAGAGTCGGATAAATTGCGAATTAGAGATTAACAGGTACAAACTACTATATATAAAAGAGATAACCAACAAGGCTCTACTGTATAGCACAGGAAATGATATTCAATATCTTAAAATAACCTATAATGGAAAAGAATCTGAAAAAGGATATATGTATATGTATAACTGAATCACTTTGCTATAACGAGAAACTAACCTAATTTGGTGAATGAACTGTACTCCAATGAAAAATTAAGAAAGTTAAAAACAAATAATCCTCATTTGAAATCAGATTAAAAAGAAAAGACATCCTACAAGCTTTTGTTAATAGAGGCCATGTAGGACTTTTTAGAGCAAAGTCCTGGCTGTGCCTACATCACTGCCTCACAGCTCTTCAGACATTAGTGGATCCCAACTTTGGGGCTCCCAAGACTACAGCCGATCCTGAAGCGAGGTGGAGGGAACAGGGTGGTTTTCTCAAAAGGTGCACCTAGGAGTGCCTGAGTTTGGTACAATTTCGTAAGCCTATTTATCGGAATGCCACATGGGCAGCTGGACTTTTGAGGGTGAAGAATGAGTGCATTTCCAGGCAGGTCATCCTTGTACACAAATCACTAGCAGCTAGAAAGCCTCAAAGGTATATGAACCGTGGGCCTTACCATTTGCATCAGTGCATTCTTTCCCCAGTACTCCTTTATTCATTTAGATTGTGTGAGAGCAACTGTTTAAGACACATGGTCCGCTCCCTACACCAGCCCTTCAAGATGCCGAAGGGAAAGAAGGCCAAGGGGAAGAAGGTGGCCCCGGCCATGGTGAAGAAGCAGGAGGCCAAGAAGGTGGTCAACCCCTTGTTCGAGAAGAGGCCCAAGAATTTTGGCATTGGACCGGACATCCAACCCAAGAGGGACCTCACCCGCTTTGTCAAATGGCCCCGCTACATCCGGCTGCAGTGGCAAAGGGCTATTCTCTATAAGCGGCTGAAAGTGCCTCCTACAATTAACCAATTCACCCAGGCCTTGGACCGACAAACAGCTACTCAGCTGCTTTAGCTGGCCCACAAGTACAGACTAGAGATAAAGCAAGAGAAGATGCAGAGGCTGCTGGCCCAAGCTGAGAAGAAAGCTGCTGGCAAAGGTGATGCCCCCACCAAGAGGCCACCTGTCCTTCAAGCAGGGGTCAACACTGTCACCACCCTGGTGGAGAACAAGAAGGCGCAGCTGGTGGTGATCGCTCATGATGTGGATCCCATTGAGCTTGTGGTCTTCCTGCCTGCCCTGTGCTGCAAGATGGGGGTTCCCTACTGCATCATCAAGGGCAAGGCCCGGCTGGGGCGCCTGGTCCACAGGAAGACGTGCACCACCGTAGCCTTCGCACAAGTCAGTTCGGAGGACAAGAGTGTCCTGGCTAAGCTGGTGGAAGCCATCAGGACCAATTACAATGACAGATACGATGAGATCCGTCGTCACTGGGGAGGCAGTGTCCTGGGGCCGAAGTCAGTGGCTCGCATCGCCAAGCTAGAAAAGGCGAAGGCCAAAGAGCTGGCCATCAAGCTGGGCTGAGTGTACACTATTGAGTTTTCTGTACATAAAAGTAATAAAAAAGATTCTTCTTCTTCTTCAAAAAAAAAGACACATGGTCCTTCAAGTAACAACCTTCTCTTGAGAACTTGGACTATTCCTTAGGCTGTTAAGCACTTTGGATATTCGGGGCAAACATCATGTCTCGAGACCATGATTAAAGACTATGCATTTTGGATGAGCCCAAGTGGTGTTTATTTTCTCTTTTACAAGGAAAGAGAGAGAGAGAGAGAGTGAGAATGAGTGTGTGTGTGTGTGTGTATGTGTGTCTGTGTCTGTGTGTTTATTTTCTCTTTTACAAGGAGTGTGTGTGTGTGCAGCCCTGCACACTTTGGTAAGTCGGATTTTTAAAGTTTTATCTGACTTCTCTCAGCTCACATTTCTGCCTTTTCTTATATGGAATGTAAGTGGCTGATTCTAAAACCTTAGTTTTAAAACCCAGTGTTTCCTAACTGGCTTGGCATGATATGAGAAAATACGCTGGTTTTTCAAGCTCTGCTAAAAGCCTTCTTGTAAGGATTTTTTCCTTGTATGTGTGGTTTGAAAACTTATTTTGATGTGGTTTTTGTTGTTTGGTTGTATTTCCTTGTGCATGTAGAGGGTGTGCAGTTTAGGGATTTTGAGGGAAGAATTTTTCAGGGTTACTTTCATGAAAACAATCTTCTTCTGAAAGAAGCATCTTTATTCTCAAGCACAGATCCACAGGGTTTTTAATTATTATGGGAAATCATTATCAGGAGTTTGCTCTACTTGAGGAAATCACCAGCTTCAAAGAAACCATGAGTCCAGAATCTGTTGTTTGTTGTTGTTGTTTTTTTTAGCTGTCCTCTGCCCTGGGTTTAGAGATCTCTACTAACTTCCACTTATGGGACAATTAGAGTCTGGTTATCTGGAAGGAATCATTTGAACCTTAACCTGTCATTTTGCCTACAAGGCCGGGCTAAAGGGCACTGTTGATTATCTTGATCTTAAAAGAGCGAGAGATGGTCAAAAGAGAAAGCCTTGGTGTGCTCCGCTCACTGTGGCCCCTGAGAACAGCCTGCCCTGGTTCCTCATCATGCTCAAGTCTCAAGGTTAGTGTCCAGGTGTCTTGTAATCATTTGCAGGTGACCAGACTGCATTTAGCAGGTGCTACTGACAGCATTTCAGATCCATCCATGGAGGAAAACTGATTCCATTTTCTCTGCGCAAGGGTGGGTCTGTGCAAATAACTTTGTTTCTCAAAATCATCTTGTTTGCCTTGGGCTGCAGCCAGACCTCTCATGTGAGTGGTGTGTGCTGTGTCACAGACCTCAGCCCGGGAGCCTGAACTTTGCTTTGTCCATCAGATCGAGGAGACGGGGTGTGTGTGAAGCCGGCAGCTGGCCCTTGGGAGACTCCAGGGGGCCAAAAAAAAAAAAAAAAGGATGTTCATGAACTTATGTAGACAGAACCTTTGGGCAGATTTCTCTGAGGTTTGGGACTCTAGGTAACAGGAAGAGAGGAGAAGCCAGGTAAGGACTTTTGGATTTTCTGAGATTACTCCATTTGGCTGTATTTAGAAGCCTCGTTAGCATTTCACGGGCTGTTAGGGGCCTTGTGCTCTTCTTGGTGGGGTTGGGGTGTGTGTGTATATTTGTATATGTTTGGTGAGGGGAGTGGTCTCTGCTTTTTGAATGTTGATAATGTACTTAGGTTCGGGCATTTTAGCTAACAATGCCGCTAGTTTGACTGTTTAAGTAAAAACTAGGGTTCTTAAAAAAAAAAAAAAAAAACACCCTGCTGTCCTACTACCAAAAACCTAGTACTGTCTGGCTTTCTCTGCAGGAAAAATAAACAAGTCCATAAAAATCCTTCAGGCATCATTCTTTGTGATCTTTTATTCAATCCAATTTATGATGAATGTCTTATTTCAAATAAAACTTACCATCAAGCAGGAAACAGTAACTGTGGAAGAATATAAATACACTTTTGGACTTCTCTGTACCTTACCTGGTCCCAGACACACACAAACATACATAGAGACATATACACACAGAGACAGACACACTCATGCCCTCATAGACACACAAAGAGACAAAGATGCGCACACACACAGACATATATACACCCTCCTTGTAGTCTGACTTAAAAACAGTAGGTAGCAAGCATCTTGAAGGGCAAACAGAAGGTACAATATAATCAAGTAAGCGGTTGAATCGAAATTGGAACAAGTCTGGACTTTTCACTTTCATTTGGATACTATTACTAACTCTCTCTGCCGGGTTTAGGCTTTTCAAACATTCTTTGGCCCTGGGAGGGAGTTGTATAACCATAAAACTGGAGAATCCTGGCCCTAGAATAAATGTTCCTTTAAAAACCCCAAGGACAGAAAATTGAACACAGCTGTGTAAGAGAAAAAGTAAGGGGGGGAAAAAAGAGTGGAGTGATGGTTCAGGGCTGTGGACGCCCTGACCAAGTTTCCCAGGGCGTTGGGGCTGTGGTTTCTGGGTGGAAGCTGGGAGCTCCAGTGTTCTTTCTGAAAGTTTCAGGACAAGGTCAGGACCTTCCTTCAGCGAGGTAGGTTCCTGTGATGTGGTGCAGAGTACATCCTGGTTGGTGGCCTGTCTTGTCTTGGGCATAGTCTTTTGTTTTCCCCTGAGTCCATTGGGGTTTCCAGTCACTTGCTGAGAAGCCATTATTCCGCAAACCTCCCAGTTTCTACTTAAAATTAAACCTCAGAGCCTAAGCAGTTGATGCTGGAATTAGAAGATAAGACAAGAGTTTTGAGCCGCAGGTTGCAGCTCCTCTGGCCCCTCAATCACAGAATTTTCCAAACAATGATGAGACTTCCAGCGTGTGCCCTTGGGATGAAAGCCATGCTGTCACCTCTCTGATGTTTGCTGGGTGGGTCCGCTTGTTTGGTTTATAGACCCCAGGAAGCCATGGCTGTGGACCCCAGCCTCTGTGCAGCCTGGGATTAATCACTTAGCTCTTTGTCAGACCGTGTAATGATGATTCATGCGTCTTCCTCTACAAGATTAGATTACTGTAATTTTCATATCCTGGACTGCCCACTGGGGATTCGAATTAATACTTGTTGGTATAGAAAGCAGGATCGTGTTTCTAGGGAGAAAAAAGCCAAGCTTGCCCACTTGGCCATCGGCAAAAAAATATTTAGGGAGGGCCCTGTTAGGAGTGTGACTCTGGAAAGCAATCTTGTCTTCAGGGCTCACCAGGCAATTAGCTTACAAAAAGGCCTGCAGACCAGGCCTCCCCGTGCCGGGAGCCCAGGTGCCATGGATTTGCATAAGTGATGCTAAAAGATCAGAATGCACTGAGGCCTTTGCCAGGAAGCCCTGCAGGGAAATCAGGCCTCATCTAATAAGGAAACTCTTCCCCAAAGATTTTGGTATGTGGAGAGGAGGTGAACTAATTCAGGCTTGTGAAACTGTCTTGCTGAAGTGAGCAGGACTGTAATCACAGACCAGAGACTGCGGGGTGAGCAGTGAGGGGCAATGAAAAAACCTTTTTACTTTATAAAAACTCTGTCTGGTACTTTCCCTGTAAAATAGATATTATTCATCCCTCTCTTCCAACAAACATTTATTGAGCTTTTACTGTGTCTTGAAAGTGAAAGTCACTCAGTCATATCCAAGTCTTTGTGATCCCATGGACTAGTCCATGGAATTCTCCAGGCCAGAATACTGAAGTGGGTAGCCCTTCCCTTTCCCAGGGGATCTTCCAAACCCAGGGATTGAACCCAGGTCTCCCTCATTGCAGGAGGATTCTTTACCAGCCAGGCACTGTTTTTTCATACTGTCCATGGGGTTCTCAAGGCAAGAATACTGAAGTGGTTTGCCATTCAGTTGGTGATGGACAGAGAAGCCTGGTGTGTTGCAGTCCATGGGGTCACAAAGAGTCGGACATGACTGAGTGACTGAAGTGAGTGAGGCACCGTTCTGGGGTACCAGAAATGAAATCATCTACACAGCAGGCAAAAATCTCTGTCCTGGTGGAGTTCACATTCCCAGGGCACCAAGGTGGGAATGTGGGCCATACTAAGGACTTGGGAGAACCTGGAATAATTCCTAAATGAGCATCATCCTTTGAGGATGTATCTGCCAACATGTTTCTCCTCTCTTCGCTCTGATGTGGTGTGTGTGGTCCATCCCACAGATGAGGTTACCAGACATTTCTAATAGAGCCTCTAAAGGGAATTTTCCCCATGCATGCTACTAAGGACTCCACGCTGGTATAACAAGTCCAGCAGATGACTTTGGGGTCTTTGAAGGGATTGTCCACTCTAGACCGAGTCCCTGTTTGAGGGAGCTGAGGTGTGATCCAGGGTTTTTATCTTTATTTCTTGTCTTGCTGTCTCATAAATACTTCTCACTCCTGAATGCCTGGTGCTGACCCACTTGATCTCTCCTTGGATCCCTTTCCACCATCTATTTCTCATAATTCTCTCCAGTTTTCTCTGGTGACTGTGAGACAGTGCTTTGCCTCAGAGTCACAGAATCTCAGGCTTTTAGAACCAAACCAGACCTTGGGTCAGCCTAGTCCAGCAATTCTCTGGCCTCTGGACTGAGACCAAGTTGTCACCTGAGGCTGTGAAATGAGAACGATCAGAAAGTGAATTCTGTTTCGGAACTTAATCAATGGGTCTCCATATCGTTCCCTTATTTTCTTTTCTTGAAACTTTTCAGTTTTTAGCATCGCCCACCTACCCCAGAAATTCCTCCTCCTGAACCCGCATGCACTCCCAACCCCTGCCCAGCCCTGCCCCCGTGTTGCCTGCTCGGTTGACCCCAACCCCGCACCCTGTTCTCCCAAGCTTAGACGTGTCCAGACAGCACTCTCCTCCTTAGCGCTGTCACCCCAGCCCCCAAATCAGCTGTGTCTGGGTTACCCTTAGGGTAGGAAGTCACCACCCTTTGTGCCTCCAGGATCTCCAGCGGGAGCCACAGACACACTTGAAGCTACAACATGTAGTGGTTCAGCTTTATAGAATTATTGTACTGTGGTTCCGCTTTATTACAGGTTTATTAGGCTTCTGTGGGTTGGCCCAAGTGTGCAGCCATCACTTAAGAGTTGTGTTTCTGGAGGAGAAGGAGAAGGATCGTGATGCTGGAAACCCAGTGGTGGGCACTGTGCCCCCTCCTCGGGCTGCATGGGGTTATGGGGTGTGCAGAGGCCGGGGGACGTGGTTACAGAGCAAGCAGCCCTGGTTCTTTGTGTCCTCAGTGCATCTCTGGAGTCTGGGTGTTGCTCCCAGTTCTCCTCTGTAACCCGGTGCAGAGATGGACTCTTACACAGCACCCCAAGGAGGACCACAGGGATGTCGTGTTTCATGCAGAAATCAGGGCTGTCCATTCTCTCTTGTTGTTTGGAGTCAGCCAAGGAAACCCACCCCCTCTCCCCCACCCCGTTTTTTGATTTTTGATTTTGTATTGGGATATAGCCGATTAACAATGTTGTGATTGCTTCAGGTGAACAGCGAAGGGACTCAGCCATACATACACATGTATCCATTCTTCTTCAAACTCCCATCCAGGCTGCCCCATAACATCGAGCACAGTTCTCTGTGCTGTACTGTAGGTCCTTGTTGGTTATCTGTTTTAAATATGCAATGTGTTCATGTCCATCGCAAACTCCCTAACTATCCCTTCCCCACATCCCTCCCACTGGTGACCATAAGTTTGTTCTCTAAGTCTGTCAGTCTCTTTCTGTTTTGTCGGTAAGTTCATGTGTTTATTTCTTTTTAGACTTCGCATATAAGGGATGTCATACGATATTTCTCAAGGGAACCCCTTTTGGTGCTACGCTTTGTGATGTCAGCCCCCTCATGGAAAAGAAAGAGTCTCTGAGTCTTCTCTCGTGTGCAAGAGCCTCCCGGCACTGCTGTATCATATCCCTCTGAGCCAGTGTCCCCACTTGAGAAGCCACCTCTGCATTTCTGCCATGCGATGAATCGACAGCAGTCCCATACTTTTAAATCTATAGCAGCCAAAATAGAGTAGGTCACACTCTGTACATCTCCGATTACTCTCAAGACTCTGAGTGCGGTGTCCAGGAATGCAATGCTGGTCCAGCCCTCTGAGAGGCTGTGTGCCCGCAGCCAGGACTCATAAAACATGGGCCAGGCCTCCCCCTTGCTCCCAGCAAACTCACATTTCATCTGGACCATGAGCCCAGCAGTTCTGCTCCTGCTGCGCATTTCTCCACACCCATCATTCTTGAAGCTGCAGCCTGGGAGAGAGGGCTTGGCTTGCTCATCTGGTGTTCGAAGCCAGTGACCTACACATGACCTTGGAGCTCAAAATATTGTCCTCCAAACCAATGAAGCTCTCCCTAAGCTTTGAGAGGGAGGGAGAGAGAGAGAGACAGACAGACAGACATTGATTGATTGATTTAGACTAACTGGGAGAGGGTGCTTTATTGGTTGAAAAATACTGTTAACAACAACAACAAAAAAAAACCCTTTTTGCTTTTAAAAAATCTACCCACAGTAAAATTTATTTGTCCATGGTCCAGGCAGCCCAAGCTCAGAGTCATGGGGGTGTATTAGTGTAGGTGTTAAGAGATGACGAGGTATGTTTTGGTCTTTACTCACAGATGTCGAAATCCCAAGTTTATGGAGAAGAAGAAAGTGATTCCAAGTCTGCTTCCCAAGTTATATGGAGAAAAAGAAAGTGATTCCAAGGCTGGTCCCATCATAGCAGAAACAAGGACAGACTTCAGACCCTGGTGCTTAGTGTTTTCAACTCCTGGAAAGGAGCGGCTTAAACAAATACTTCTCTTGATTGCTCAAGTTCATTGCCATTTAGAAAGCAGAACTTTGCAGAAGGCAGGAGCAGTCAGGTGGAGAACTTTGTTTTGCTTTCTGCGCACTGACAGTTCTGGCTGAAATTCTGACGTCCCCCTCTTCAGAAATAGGTGCTTCATGGAGGGAAAACTGGACAGTGAGCCTTCTGCCAAAAGCCTATGAGCTGGCTCCACCCACTTCATTCCTTGCCTATAAAGTGAGGAGCCACTTTGTCACTCTTGGCACTTTCTAACTCCAGAGGGGTAGTCAGTGTCCATTGGTTTACTCCTGGAAAAAAAAGAGCATGTCGCTGAATTAAAATTAGAAAGAGACCTAAAGGCATGCCACAGACATTTATTATGTGCAGGGAGTGACGGACACTGCTGGGTTCCATGGATGCAGAGACAGACGGGGCCCCTGCCCTTTGGACACGAACAGTCTAGAGGCTGGAATTCACGGAGCACATTAGGAAGGGCTCATTGAGAAGTAGAGTCAGCTGAGCCTTAAAGGATAATGAGGGATTTTCTAAGTGACAAGGAAGGGAAGGCATTCTTGAGACCAGCCTGGATCTAGCAACCCCAGTCACTGTGGTTTCTGGTTGTCGCCTCTGGGGTGGAGGGGTGCTGGGACATACGACTGAAGAGGTGGGAGGGGCTGAGTCACAGTAGGGACTTTGGAATTACCCACCAGGCCAGCCCCTGTCAACCCCCTGTTTGTCACCAGCACACAGATGTTGTATGCACATGTCACAGGATCCTGGATGTATCCAAATGTGAAGTTGGTCATAAAATGAGACATGCAATCCTCTTGAATCACACAGCTATCAGCCACACATCCATCAGAGTAAGTCACCGCAGATCTGGGTCCATGAGATCATCTCTGTTGCTGCTGTTCAGTCGCTCAGTTGTGTCTGACTCTTTGTGACCCCGTGGACTGCAGCATGCCAGGCTTCCCTGTCCTTTACTATCTCCCTGAGTTGGCTCAAACTCATGTTCTTTGAGTTGGTGATGCCATCCAACCATCTCATCCTCTGTCACTCCCTTTTCCTCTTGCCCTCAATCTTTCCCAGCATCAGGGTCTTTTCCAATGAGTAGGCTCTTCGCCATCAGGTGGCCAAAGGATTGGAGCTTCAGCATCAGTCCTTCCAGTGAATATTCAGGGTTGATTTCCTTTAGGATTGACTGGTTTGATCTCCGTGCAGTCCAAGGGACTTTCAAGAGTCTTCTTGTGAGTCAAGTGCAATTGCCCCAGGATTCATGTGTAACCTGATCCCTTTCCCCTCCTCCTGATGAATATCTACAGGAGGGTGAAAGTGAGTCTTTTGTGGGGACATGCTTACATTTACTCTTCTAGAACCTTGAATTCTCAGAACTTGTCACATGAGCCTCCATCCAGGAGAAGTACCTGGCTGCCCAGGGAGACACCAGGAGCCAAGTCCATGCTGAGAACTGCTGGTGAGTGAGTTGGGAGATTTACCCCCAGAGTGATGCAGTCAGTCAGGCTGCTTAAAACACATTCTGGAAGGAGTGAAGAGGATGAGTTTGAGGAGGGAAACACAGCTGGAGGCTCTTGCAGTAGTTCTGACTAGAGGCAGTTGAGAGAAGGGGTGAGGAAGTAGAAGCAGGGAGGAAGGCTGAGCTCCTGGCCACAGGATGTGGTCCTGGCTGGAAGGGAGGGTCTGGGGCTGAGGCTGTGATCAGCCGGGAAAGCAGGAGCCAGGGGTCACAGTGGGAGGGGAGGAGCGTAGCATCATTTGTCTCCTGTCTCATATCCTGGTTTTCTGAACTCCAGGGAATCAGCGCCATCTGGAATTCTGCTGAGGGGGTTACAGAACTCACTCTGGGAGAAACAGAGATTTGGTGGCTGTGGAAATGGGCAGAGGATGTCAGATGCCTTATAGAGGCCAGGTCCACCAGGAGGGCCCATGGTTGGGGAGCAGTTCCTCAGATGTGGAGGAAGCTGGAATCCCATTGTAAACCTGAAGGGGGAGGGACTGGGGTTGGGTGGGGGGAGGAGACAGTGGTTGTGGAAGATGAGTGATGAGGAAGTTAGATCCAAAGGCCCTGAGAGCCAAACTAACTCATGCTGGACTTTTGTGTTAGAAAGGATCAGCTCTGGGGAAGCCACGTAATGCAGGTATAAGATGAAGCTTGTCTTCGGTTCATTGAACAACTTCGGTTCATTGAACAAGAGCTGCCCAAGCCCAGGAATATCCATACTCCTTTGGATCTAAGTTTCACGTTCTGGCATCTGAGAGGATAAAGAGCACTGAAGGACCCTCAGACGTCCTGTCCCACCATGCAGAAGGCTAGATTTTGATCTTGTCCTTTTATTTTCAAGAATGATACCTCCAAGGCTATAGAACTCTTGACTCTAGAAACCTATTTTCTGTGTTTGTAGTGGGATGAAATTTTGAGATGGCTGGGTCACCTTCCTCTCTGAAGAGTTTTCTTGTTTCTCAATCAGGTTGATCAGGTTTTGAAAATCAGGTTGCGCAGTGGATTGAACTGCTGAAATTGAAGGGGAGGGATCCTGTTGTTTATTAGATAGGCCCCAGGAATTAGAGATGGCTCTTTTCAGCATCCAGACAACCAGCCATATAAACATGCTCAGTTGGAAAGCAATGCTTTCCATTTCTTCTTCTGTATGAAATGTTTTACTTAGGGCTATGACTTTCCATCTTGTAAGGGAAAAGAAACATTTCCAATTTGAATTTCTTAGGGTGGCATTGATGACAGGCAAATCCACTTAGATTTACTCAGAGTACAATTATGGTCAGTAACCCAGTTACAAATGGGTTGCATTTGGAAGTTTCATTTGAAGTAGATTTTTAAAAAATGTTTAGACTTTTAATTTTGAGATAATAGATTCAGATGTGCTTATAAGAATTACTACAGAGAGAGCGAGCGAGCGCTGTGTACTTTTGACCCATTCACCCCAAGTGGTAACATCTGGCAAAACTGTAAATAAAATAAGATCATCACCAGGGTACTGGGTTTGATGCAGTTGGTAGGACAGAGGAAGAACTATTTACGCTGTTCTCACAGCCCTGTCACCCTAGCCCTAGCCTCTGCTGTGTCCTCCACGTCTGCACAGTTAGCTTTCAGGGAATGTTGTAGAAGTGCGACCACACAGCATCTAAACTTTGAGGATCAGCTTTCTTCAACTCAGTACAGTTCCCTGGATATTCTTCCAGGTGGCTGCAGATATCAATAGATTGTTCCGTTTTATTTCTGAGCAGACTTCCATGGTATGGCCACACCAAATTTTTATTTAGCTGTTCATCCATCAAAAACATCTGGCTGGTTTCCAGGTTTTGTCTATTGTGAATAAAGCTACTATGAACATTTGTATTCAGGATTTTTATGAAAATAAGTTTCCATTTCTCTGCAATAGATGTTCAGGAGTGCAGTTGGCGGGCCATATGGTAGTTTGGTTTGGCAGCTTTAGTTTTCAAAGAAACTGCCAAACTGTTTTCCCAGAGTAGCCGCGCCATTTTATATCCCCACCAGCGATGTGTGGCCGAGTTTCTCCTTGCCAGCGCTTGGTGTAGTCAGTTTTTTTCTTTTCTTTTTTTTTTTTAATGTTTGCCATTCTGATAGGTGTGTAGGAATATCTCATTGTTTTAATTTGCGTTTCTTGAATGGCTAATGGTGTTGCACATCTTTTCATGTTCAACGTGAAATTTGCCATTTGTCTTTGTCTTTCATCTTCTTGGTGAAATGCCTCACTGTACCTTTTGCCCATTTTCTAATTGGACTGATTGGGGTTTTTTCTTTTCTTTTTTTTTTTGCTGTTGATTTTGAGAGTTCTTCCTGTGTTCTATATAGTTCTCCTTTTTCAGATATGTAATGACAAATATTTTCTCCCATCCCCTAGCATGTCTTTTCATCCTCTTAATGTGATCTTCTGAAAACGCAGAAGTTTTATATTTTGATGAATCTAATTCATGATTTTTCACTTTTATGAGTTGTGTTTTTTTAAACTTTGGTTTATATTCTTTTTAAAATTTTTATTTATTTTAATTTTGGCTGCTCTGGGTCTTGAGCTGCTTTGGCTGCTCTGCACGTAGGTTTTCTCTAGTTACAGTGAGCCGGAGTGCTTGGGCTTCCCATTGTGCTGGCTTCTCGTTGCAGAGCATGGGCTCTAGAGCGTGGACTCAGTAGTTGTGGCACATGGGCTTAGTTGCCCTTAGTAAGTTGGATCTTACTGGACCAGGGATCAAACCTGAGATTCTTAACCATTGGACCACCAGGGAAGTCCAGGTCTAAGACACTGAGTGCTTTTTGTGTTGAGAACAAGAACTCATCTAGATCCTGAAGATTTTCTCCTGTTTTTTTTTTTTTTTTTACCCCTAATGCCTCACTTTGGCTAATTTTTATATAAGGTGTGAAGATTAGATGTAAAAGTTTTGTTTGTTTATTTTGGTCTATGTCTGTCCATTTGCTCCAGAACCATTTGTTGAAATGGTGTCTTATGTCAAAAATTAGTTATATTTGTGTGGTCTATTTCAGGTTTCTTTATTCTAATCCATTATTATATCTTTTTAGTAAGGCTTAATATGGGATAGATTACTCTCACTTTATTCTTCTTTTTCAAGATTGTTTTAGCTACACTAAGGCCTGCGCCTGCCTCTCTTCCTATAAATTTTAGAATAAGCCTATCTTTTTCTAATAAAAATTCTCCCTGGCATGTTGATAGGAATTGTATTAAATCTAGAGATCATTTTAGGGGAGAACTGACATCTATACTATGTTGACTCTTCAAACCCATGAGCAGAGTGTATGTGTATTTGTTTACTTAGGTCTCCTTGGCTGTCTTTTATCAGTATTTTAAATTTTTCAGCATACTGAATCTGTATATGTTAAGTTTGTATCAAAATATTTTTTGTCATGATTGTAAAAGCATTGTGTTTTAATTTTGGTTTCCACATGTTCATTATTATTATAAAATAGTTTCCATAGAAGGTAGTTTCTCTTAAGAGTAGTCATAGTTTTTAGATTAGCCCACAAAAGCCAGATTAAAAGTCATGCTAAAGCTGATATAATGAAGTTAGTAGTGAGAATGATAGACTACCATATGGTTATTATAATTCTAGTATTAATAGCAAATGAGAAATAATTATCAAATATCTTGGAGAGGTCTAAGTCTAGTTCTTATATTTATAAAATGTGATGTTCGCTTTTCTTCATGGGTATATCATTAAATCTGCTGCCATGCATGTCATTTCTGATACTGTCATAGTTTGGGAAAGAAGTGTGTATGACAAGAGTTTCCTAATTTCAGGATGCAGTCAGAAAAAAAAAAAAGGAAAGTATTTAAACACATTGCACAGGTAGAACTAACTGGACTTTGAACAAAGATACAAAGCATGTATAAAAGATGCACTTGAGAAGAATTAATCTTTAGACTCCAATGCATTAAGCTAGGCCAATTCTGTTGCAGCAGGAAACAATAACCTCAGAGGTGTCCAAACGTTAGATGTTTATTTTGTGGGAGTGAACCTGTTTTGGGAAAAAAGCCTGCATCGTTGTGGTAGCAGTGATTCATTGTCTCCTCTTTTCTTAAAAGAAAGACCTCAGTAGTTAATTGTTTCACCTAAGTTTTTGTTTTTACCCTGCTTGCTCCAGGAGGAGTTTAAAGCAGCATTTATAAATATATAAAGCAAAGTCAAATAAAATTTAAAAAGGGTAAAAAGCAAAATTGGTTGAAGGGAAAATAAAGTGAGGCCCCATGGGGATGGAGATTAGGAAGAAGGAGTCATGCTGTGAAGTTTTGTTTGTCATCTTGAGGTGATTAAAAAACTTGGTTTGGACCAAGCGTCTTTAACCCTTGTGCAAAACAGTCACAAAGCCGGTGTTTAATCATTACAGCTGCCCAGGGTATCTGCCTTCTTCCCTGGCCACAGGACTGTCTGTTTAGAAAGAGGCATTGTCCTGCAGGGTTAATGACTAACCGGAATTCAGGTCCTGCTCTGGGAGCCTCTGCTGACTGGTGCAGCTGGAGGGTCAGAGAATTAGCAGCCAGGTGCCTGCCCCTGAGCAGCACAGAATTCTGAGTTCTATGCTTTATACTGAAGTTAGATGAAGAGATTCTGTTAGTCTTCCCAATGACAAGGACACCCATAGTTGTAAGTATTTTTATAAGCAGGGTTGTAATATTAGTTTGAATACCTAAAAAAACATAAATAGCCTTTTAAGAAGTGGTTGTGCTCGACAGTTCTTTTTTTGTCGCCCCTTAGTTAAGTTTCTTCTGGTCTTTGAGTGAGCTTTACAACCTGAGCTCCATCTGAAGCGAGATCCATCCATTCAGAGCATGGTCTTTGGTTTTAAGACAAAATATTTGTATTGTTTTAGAGAAATTCTTTCCAGGGCAATTCTTTCTTCTGATGACTCATTTTCTATCGGAAATTTCTCTTTTTGGAAGTGGGGAGAAACCCACAGATGTCCGCACCACGTGTAAACTTGTAGAGAGACGTGTGCCTTTATAGCATACTGTTTATACATGTATGTGTATGTTACTTTCTGAATGTTGGTATCTGAGCTTTATCAGTGGTTTTGTGTTCTTTTATAATCCGAAGACTAGCATTAGAAGAACATTTGCCTATTCAGTTCTGTATGGTTGTAGCCCGTTCAGGAGATGGCTGTTGCATTTTTAGTTTCTCTGTAAAGCAAGCTGAAAGACAATGTGGCAGTTCTCATTGCACTTGAGGTTGCCACTGGCCAGGCCTGTTGCAACAGCTGATGGGCCCCTCTGAGTTTCAGGAGCTATTTCTGGTAGATGAGCTGAGATCAAGGCTCTCCCAGTTCAGGCCATAAAAGGCCCGTCCCATGTGGAATTGCTCCACTGCTTCTGACAGCGTCCTCAGAGGCTGAAGTGTCCTCAGGTTTTACTTGGATTTACCCAGGAATGGATGGCCACACCAAGGCCAGATTGCGGAAGTTCAGCGTCAAGGACACCAGGGGACCGACAGCTTCAAAAAGAAGACACTTGTTGATAATATTTTGGCGGTCTTTTTTCGGAGAAACTTTTGGGATGTAGCCTTCACCTGTTTTATTGCATTTGGCACCCAAACGCCATTTGGAAAGCACCGTTCTAAATTTATCCTCTTCTGAGTCATCACTTCTGATAGATGCAGTTACCTTGTTTGCGTTGTAGTATTTGATTTTGTACAGTGTTCCTTGGGCTAACTTTTGAGATTTTGCTTTTTGTTTAGAATTTGAAAGTAGTATTCTTTGAAAGGAGACACACAGAGAATACTTGAGGACAACCAAAGCCGAATTAGAGGATATAACGTGTTTTATTTTTTTAATTAGAAAAATAAGGAATTACAGTGTGATTTTTTCCCCCCCCTTTAACTTAGAGGAACAAGGAGTGTACAGAAATTTGAAGTAAGTGAAAACCCTTCCTATAAATCTAAATGCAGTTTTTTTTTTTTTTTTTAAGTATCATTTGTCTGAGCATGCTTCTGAAGGATTTGTAGATGTCAAACGCTGGAATGTTCCTGCCAGTATGTGCTAGTTGTTGCATACTTCTGTAGGTACCCTTGGGCATGTTTTTGGTTTCAGAATGATTGGATTTTTTTTTTTTTATTAAAAGAAAAATAACTTACTTTATGGTTACAGAAAGGTTGATACTAACAATTCAGCCTACGGTCTAGAAGGTACTCCTGTCTAAACGTTAAGCACTTGAAGCCTTGGAATTAATAGCATATTCACAATACAGAGTACTTCAATCATTGTATCACATGTATGGAGGTGGAGTTCAGAAGGTCAAGTTTTATTTCTTTCCTATTATTAATCCATGTGGAAATATTAGGTTGGCCAAAAAGTTCGGGTTTTTCCGTAACATCTTATGGAAAAACCCAAACGAACTTTGTGGCCAACCCAATATAAATCATCAGTGTTCCTTTTGCATGGTCTTTGTTTTGAGGGTTCTTTACCTTGGTACTCTGATTCTTTAATTTATAGAACCTCTGATGTTTCAGGATTTATTTATTTATAAAAAAAAAATTCTCACTCTAGTTTCTAGGTTTGGGGCTGTATTTCATTTTTTTGTTCTCCAAGAAAATAATGCCATATCATTCTTGTAAAGCTCTAGAGACAGCTGTGGTCTGTTTGTAATTTAGCTTGGTGATTTGCTTGTGTTGAAAAAAAAGGGTGGTTCCTTATTTTGTTTTTGTTTTTTTTATTTTAAAGATGGTTTCTTTATACTGTATCAGATGGACCAGTAGGGGCAGTAATTATTTTTATCAGGTAGAAAAACAGAATATTTATAGAGATGAGCCTCATCAGTGAGTACTGCCATGGTTCTCAATCAGACTGAGTACCGCAACCCTGGGGGCTTTTGGAAGTGCTTGGGGGTGATTCTGGCTTTTATAACAACTGTGGATGGTGTTTGAGGGGATGTGGCTATGACTGTAAATGCCTGGTAATGGGGGACAGTCCCATGTGGTAAGGTAAAGCATGGCCCTGGCCGAAATGCTGGTGGTGTTCCTGCTGAGAAAAACTGCAGGGTAGCAGTCATCAATCCCAGGGCAAAGCAGCATAAACCAGGCATATTGCGACTGCCTCTCTTCATCAGCCCAGAAGAGCTCTTGGGAAGCCAAGTAGTGGGTGTCCTGCCAGGAGTAATCATCCTATCTGTCCTCTGAGACGGTGACACAGGTGGGCACAGAGAGGCGGTTTGCTCATCTTGTTTCCTCCTGGACAGTTCTCGTCATCCCCCAAGGAAATGCTAACTCTGGAGCCACAAGGATACTTACTATTCAAAACAGCATTCAGTCAAAGCGCCCAGCTTACGATGTCTCCTGTACTCAGTGCACACAGATAGCTCTGCTGGTACTTTTAGGACATCTTGTTTCTTGGTAACCACTATAAGATTTTTGAATTTCCATTCGGAATGAAAATCTTTGTCAATACCTAAGGTTGTTTACAACTTTACAGTTCAGAAACTATATCCAAAGAAGAGGGCTGTTGGCTGAGAGCAGCAGTGTTCAGGTCAGAGGCTGCATGGAAAGCTGCAGGAGCGACCACCGCAGGCAGCTCTCTGCTGCCAAGAGTATTAATACGCTAGTCTGGGGGCTGCCCTGTGACCAGGCGAATTCCCCCATCTGGAACTTTCCTGCAGCTTTTAACTCTGAGCCGGAAGCTGCTTGGTCACTCTCCATAGGTCACCACGACAGCTGAGTCAGTCTCTGAAAGGATGCTTCTGCCCCCACACCTCCTGAGCCTCCCTGCGCCTTCCCCTAACCTGGATGATGGCGTCACCCTTTTGCCCCATGTTCTCTGCTGTCCTGTCCATCCTCAGAATGACCTTGCTAAAGCAAGAGGAGTGAGTGAGTGAGTGAAAGTCGCTCAGTCATGTCCGATTCTTTTCGACCCCATAGACTGTAGCTTGCCAGGCTCCTCTGTCCATGGAATTCTCCAGGCCAGATTACTGGAGTGGGTTCCCTTCTCCAGGGGATCTTCCCAACCCAGGGATCGAACTCCAGTCTCCCGTGTTGCAGGCAGATTCTTTACCATCTGAGCCACGAGGGAAGCCAAACCAAGAGGAAAGCAAAAACCAAACTTTGCATAGTTTCCCACTGATTAAAGGCCAAAGCCCAGCTCCTCAGCCTCCCCTTCAGGGTCTTTCATGCCACTCTTTTTGCTGGGACCCCTCCCTGAAATATTCTGCCTTCCCCTGCTTGCCAGGGAAGTGATCTCAAAGGAGATTTTCCCAGAAGCCTCCTCTGACCTTCTGCCTCTGGGTTCTGGGGCCTTGACTTAAGCCTGTGCTTTATCCCATGGGGCCCTGACACCGTGTCCTGGGGCCCCCTTCCTCTGTAGGGGGTGTTCAACGAGGCACCTGGGTTCCAGCACCCACTGCACAGTGGCTGGTCTGCAGATGTGAGCTGCTTGGATCCCTTGAAATGATCTGTGGATTCTGCATATCAGAATTTAGCTGCACAAAATACTCTTGCTGCTGTTATTATTCACGACAGAAGTGGGTGTTCTATGTTCTAAGTTCTGTTGTTTTTTTTTTTCCCCCATATCTAATAATGCAAGCAGAAAGACTTGTCCTCCTATTACAAGCCTGCTGGGGTTTCTGTATGTGCTCTTTTGCCAACACAGGAAATTAAGGTGCGTGCGATGAAATCAGCCACTTCATTATTGGAGTTTTGCCGAAAATGAAGAAACTCATCTCGTGGTGTGATTTGATTTAGGTGCTTTTCCTGAGCATTAAACTTCATCCCTAGGGTGAAGCATCTCAGGGTGGTTTGCACTGCTGGCCTCCAAAGGAGGGGTACAGCAGCTGGATGTGGGTTCAAAAGGATCTCTGTCCCACTTTCTCACGGCCATGCACTGATGCAGGAGGTTTTGAAAGAGGGGTGTATTTCACCTCGTTACTTGCTTATTCTCTTCTGAAAGTTGATCCTTTAATCCCAAGCAAGTTCATAACCCATTTCTAACTGGCTTTTGTATACACAAAGAAAGCGCTTTCCTGTTTGCTGTGGGTCATTGACTGGCCCGTGTCCCAGCCCTGGGTTCATGTCAGCACGTGTGTGTTGAGGGTTTCATCTCAATATTGCACACCTGGGTACAGATCGCCCGACTGATTGCGTGTTCCCCATCTTTAGTGAACTCATTCCCTACAGGAGCTCAGACGCAGACAGAACAGAGCTGTTATCCAAGGCAGCTGGAAGGGATGAACAAAAATAATATCATTACTGTCTGCCAGCCTTAAGGCCATGCTTTTCCTTACATGACCTCGCTTAAGTTTTCCCAGGGCCCCTGAGACATAATACTATCATTATCTCCATTCTACAGAGGAGGAGAACTGAGGTTTAAGGCCTAAGGGCACATATTGTAGGGTCAAGGTAGAAATGGATTGGAACCCAGATCTATCTCACGTCAGTGCCTATCGTCATAAGCACCACTTTAAGCCAGTACATCTCAAACTTGACTGAGCATCACCTGTACTCTTGTTAACGTTCAGGTTTTGATTGGGTAGGTCTAGGTGGGGGAGAGCGGAGAAGGCAATGGCACCCCACTCCTACTCTTGCCTGGAAAATCCCATGGACGGAGGAGCCTGTTGGGCTACAAGGGGGTCGCTAGGAGTCAGACATGACTGAGCAACTTCACTTTCACTTTTCACTTTCACGTGTTGGAGAAGGAAATGGCAACCCACTCCAGTGTTCTTGCCTGGAGAATCCCAGGGATGAGGGAGCCTGGTGGGCTGCTGTCTATGGGTCACACAGAGTCGGACACGACTGAAGCAACTTAGCAGCAGCAGCAGGTGGGGGAGAGAGTCAGCAAGCCAGCGCCCAGGTGATGCTCACACCTCTGGTCTGAGGACCGACTTTGAGTAGCATGGTTGTAAACGCCTCTCAAGATGGAAGCAACCAGCTCAGGGGATTTGAAGGAGCCATGGAAAAAGTGATTCAGTTCCTTGTGCCTTTCACACCCTCCCTTCCATGCTTTGCCTGCGTTGTTGCCACTATTTCTCTTATTTCCAATGTCTGTCTGCCTTTCTCCTGGCTCCTCCTCTGGTCCTGCATCCTGATCTCAGGCTCTCCCTCTCTGGCCCACCACCCATCCCTCCACACCCTCCCAGGAGCTCCTTCTCCCTCCCAGACCTGCTCCATCTCCCGGGTTCTCTGACCTCGCTGAGCTTTGCCTCTGAGCATCTCTGTGTCAGGATGCCACCTTGGATGTAGTAAGGTTGTGAGACTCTGGCCCCTGCACTGGGCATCCCTGGATGGCTGTGTGCTTGGGCCATCCTCTTGCCTTTGTTTTCTGAATCCTTTGCACAGCTCATCTTCTGAGGGTCTACATTAAGATAAAAATTCTTGTGCTGCTGGTTATACATTGAATTAATTGTACAACCTGTCCATTTCAGATGGAATATATTCATTTGGATTTCAGAGCTTATTGACTTGCTTCATCAGAGTTTATGTCCTATATCACCTGTATTGTTAGAATTATGCATAAGAAAGAAAAATTACCTTCTCACTCAAAGGGCTTTTATAAATAATGTACCTATAATTTGGAACTCTTTTTTTTCATTTATTTTTTATTGAAGTAGCATTGGTTTATAATATTTTATGTTTCATGTATACATTATTTTTCAACTTCTGTGTACCCTACAGCATGCTCACCACCAAAAATTTTGTTTTCATCCTTCACCATACCTATTTAATCCTGCCTGCTCCTCCCCATCTGGTAACCACTAGTCCATTCTTTGTATCTATGTACCTATGTGTTTGTTTTTGTTTGGTTTGTTCATTTAGTTAGTGTTTTTATTCTCCACATATGAATGAAATCATATGGTATTTTACTCCATCAGACTTATTTCACTAAGTGTAATACCCTCAAGGACAATCTGTGTCATCACATATGGCAAGATTTCATTCTTTTTTATGGCTGAGTAGTATTCTAGTATGTGTTTGCATATTGGATTTTTTTCCCCTTCATTCACTGATGGGCATTTAGGTTGCTTCCATATCTTGGCTACCATGAATAATGCCAGGATGAACAGAAGGGTACATATTTCTTTTCTAATTAGTGTTTTCATATTTTTTAGATAAATACCCAGAAGTGTGATACCTGGATCATTTGGTAAATCTTCTTACGGTTTGAGGAATCTCTATACTGCTTTGCCTAGGGGTTGCACAAGTTCACAGTCGCATCCAGTGCATGAGGTGTTTTGGTTAATGAGAGGTCTCTCATTTCTTTCCAAACTCTCAATAATGTTCTGAGTATAGAAAGTAGACAGAAATCTTAGGTTCAGATATATATGGTCACTAAACAGAAAAATAGTATGGATATTTTTATATTTTTAAGACTTTAAATATTTCAAGGCGTGGTCTTTTCACAATTCTGAAAATTCTGTATCTAATTTTACTACATTTAACCAAAATTTTAAAATAGACACACACTGTATTTGCACACACATTACACACTCAACAATGAACAAGCCACTCCAGCCAAAACTCAAACAGGAAAGCAACTGATTTTCAGTAGTAGCTTAAAATATGTTGAATTAAGAAATCACTTATAAGACAAAAAATAACTTCTGAAAGTGTTAGTCCTGTTTTTGTGTACAGATTTTCTTAGAGAGTCTTACATTGAAGGTGACATTTCAGCTTACCATGTGCTAGGATGGTCACCAGATTTCAGCCATATTCATTTACTTCTGCAATTCCTCTATTCCTTTAACAGTATGACAAAACCAAAAGACAGGTGACATTCAAGTGTCTATCATTTGTTGACAGTATTGTGTTGGATTCCTAACACAGCTCATGACTCTATAGATTTGAACCCGATTAGGGCTTCCGTCCATGGGGTCGCACAGAGTCGGACACGACTGAAGTGACTTAGCAGCAGCAGCAGCAGGGATTCCCTGGTGGCTCAGAATTTAAAGAATCTGCCTGCAGTACAGGAGACCTGGGTTCAGTCTCTGGGTTGGGAAGGTCCCCTGGAGGAGGGCATGTCAACCCGCTCTAGTGTTCTTGCCTGGATAATTCCCATGGACAGAGTAGCCTGGTGGGCTACAGTCTATGGGGCCTCAAAGATTCGGGCATAACAGTGACTAAGCACAGCACACAGAAGGAGAAAAAAATGGGGCAAGCCACTAAAAGGTAGACAGCTCTGCAAATTATGCTCATGGTCTTAATTTCCACCAGATGTTCATTTCAGGCACACACACATAATCCTTTGGCTTTACGATTTCATACATTTTTGATCGAACACGTTGAATATTTTACAGTTCCGTGACTGGATGACTGTTGCCGTGATGCAGGGGACCAGGGTGAGAAAGCCTCCTGTGAAGCTTGTTCCCCAACACAGGAGCCTCCCAGGGAGATGGAATTTATTTATTTGGATTGGTATCTGTTCTTCCCTCCTGAGACTTCAGAGAGCTTGCAGGCAGCTCACAGTTCTTAAATATTTAAATATTCCAAAGTGAGCTGCAGGATGAAGGTGCAAGGATGGGGAATAAAAGTGGTGGGGGGAATATTGTGAAATCTATGATAGCAAACAAGCTGCTTGCTCTCCCCACCCTCGGGCTCCCTCCCAGAGCTCTCGGGAAGCATTTTCCCTGCTCTGAGTGGAGAAGGAAAATCTCACGTGAAGGTGTGTGAACCTGAGGAATGCTAGGGGCAATGGCAGAATTAGGTAGGGGCAGCCCTGATGTTGATTAATAACCAGCTGTGTGACCTTGGGTACGTTCTTAACCTCGCTGGGCTTCATTTATTCAAATGGGCACCAGATTGGAGGATTTCTAAACCCCTAATTATTTGGATTCTATACAGTGGAGGTGATGGAATTCCAGTTGAGCTATTTCAAATCCTGAAAGATGATGCTGTGAAAGTGTTGCACTCAATATGCCAGCAAATTTGGAAAACTCAGGAGTGGCCACAGGACTAGAAAAGGTCAGTTTTCATTCCAGTCCCAAAGAAAGACAATGCCAAAGAATGCTCAAACTACTGCACAATTGCACTCATCTCACATGCTAGTAAAGTAATGCTTAAAAATCTCCAAGCCAGGCTTCAGCAATACATGAACCGTGAACTTCCAGATGTTCAAGCTGGTTTTAGAAAAGGCAGAGGAACCAGAGATCAAATTGCCAACATCCACTGGATCATGGAAAAAGCAAGAGAGTTCCAGAAAAACATCTATTTTTGCTTTATTGACTATGCCAAAGCCTTTGACTGTGTGGATCACAATACACTGTGGAAAATTCTTAAAGAGATGGGAATACCAGACCACCTAACCTGCCTCTTGAGAAATCTGTATGCAGGTCAGGAAGCAACAGTTAGAATTGGACATGGAACAACAGATTGGTTCCAAATAGGAAAAGGAGTACGTCAAGGCTGTATATTGTCACCCTGCTTATTTAACTTCTATGCAGAGTAAGTCGTGAGAAATGCTGGGCTGGAGGAAGCACAAGCTGGAATCAAAATTGCTGGGAGAAATATCAATAACCTCAGATATGCAGATGACACCACCGTTATGGCAGAAAGTGAAGAAGAACTAAAAAGCCTCTTGATGAGAGTGACAGAGGAGAGTGAGAAACTTGGCTTAAAGCTCAACATTCAGAAAACGAAGATCATGGCATCTGGTCCCATCACTTCATGGCAAATAGATGGGGAAGCAGTGGAAACAGTGTCAGACTTTATTTTTGGGGGCTCCAAAATCACTGCAGATGGTGATTGCAGCCATGAAATTAAAAAACACTTACTCCTTAGAAGGAAAGTTATGACCAACCTAGACAGCATATTAAAAAACAGAGACATCACTTTGCCAACAAAGGTCCATCTAGTCAAGGCTATGGTTTTTCCTGTGGTCATGTATGGATGTGAGAGTTGGACTGTGAAGAAAGCTGAGCACCGAAAAATTGATGCTTTTGAACTGTGGTGTTGGAGAAGACTCTTGAGAGTCCCTTGGACTGCAAGGAGATCCAACCAGTCCATTCTAAAGGAGATCAGTCCTGGGTGTTCATTGGAAGGACTGATGTTGAAGCTGAAAGTCCAGTACTTTGGCCACCTGATGTGAAGAGCTGATTCTTTTGAAAAGACCCTGATGCTGGGAAAGATTGAGGGCAGGAGGAGAAGGGGACGACAGAGGTTGAGATGGTTGGATGGCATCACCGACTCAATGGACATGGGTTTGGGTGGACTCCAGGAGTTGGTTTTGGACAAGGAGGCCTGGTGTGCTGCGATTCATGGGGTACTCGGACACAACTGAGCGACTGAACTGAACTGAATCCTAAGATTTCAGAGCTTGAAAATATGCCAGCCTTCCCTGGAAAGGAAACCCTGAGTCTAGAAGGTGGTGGTCCAAGGTTTGGAAGAGCAGGAGAGGGGAACGGAGTCTAATGGACTGTCACAATTGTCGTATTCAAGTTCCCTGAAGCTTTTCATCTTCAACCCTACCTGTGTCCTTATACATTTCAAAGATAGAATTTAAAACACTTCGGCCCTAGCCCAAAGGGGATGCTTTTTAGGTTTATTATCTGTCTACTGTTTGCATTTTCTGCAGTTCTCTCTTCCTCTAGGATTTATACTGTTAAAAAGTTCATAAGCTTTTTAAAAACTCTTGTTCTGTTTAGGCAAGTATGGCTCCTCTTTCTCTCTCTACTAAAAAAAAAAGTTATTTATTTATTTGGCTGCAGCAAGTAAGTCTTAGTTGCAACTCACAGGATCTGTAGTGCATCATGCAGGATCTTTCCTTGCCGCTCATGGACTCTCTAGTTGTGACAAGCAGGCTCAGTTGCTCTGAGGCCTGTGGGATCTTAGTTCCTCGACCAGGGATTGAACCCTCATACCCTGCGTGGCAAGGTGGATTCTTAACTGCTGGACCTCCAGGGAAGTCCTTCTCTCTACTTTTTTTAAACTTGTTTTCTCTCCAGTGTCCTATAGGACTATCTATAAAATGTTGAATCATTGCTGAGACAAAGGTATAAATTGATATCATTCAACCAGGATGTTCTAGAAATAAGTCATTGAATCAGCTTTACTTCTTGCTTTCAGACTTTGTGTCTCTTGAATCTTTTTAGTAAATTTAGAAAAAAATTAAAAATACAAGTTATTTTACTTGAAGACTTTGAAGTGAGTTTAGATAGAGCTTGGGCATCACAGATGAACTGTTGTGTAAGAATTTTCGTGTCTGACAATAGAAACTTTGGAACCTGTAATCTCACTTTCTGTGCATTTTCCTTGCTAAGATTCTTTATCTGGTCACCTCTACCATCAGGCAAAGCTGACTGTGTTACAAAATAGTGCATAAGCTGCCTTTATGTCCACATTGTATGTGAGCACTGTTTTTACACTACATTTTGCAAACTGTAAAGCACATTCTTATTTCATAGGGTTGTAAGAATTTCAACATTTGCGCTTCACAAGGTAATTATATCATTAAAAGTAAATTATCGCATAGGGCTTCCCAGGTGGCAGTGGTAAAGAATCCGCCTGCCAATGCAGGAGGAACAAGAGATGTGGGTTCGATCCCTGGGTCAGGAAGATCCCCTGGAGAAGGAAATGCCAACCTGCTCCGGTATTCTTGCCTGGAAAATTCCATGGACAGAGGAGCCTGGTGGGCTATAGTCCATGGGGTCGCAAAGAGTAGGACGCAACTGAGCACATGCACACACACAGAAATTACAGCATATTTGGTAGCTCCAGATAAAAGTGATAATCAGATGGTAAATGGGTGCTCTAAGACTGGAGGAGGACAGATTACCTTGGTATTTGAACCAAGAGAGTTTTCAGAGCTCATCCTTACGCAGAGTGTCTCTGTGGCTGATATGAAACTGATGATGATTTTTATCGTTAATGAGCTTAAAGTAAAAGAAAAAATAAGACTGACAGATAACTTAGGACAGGGTGAAGTCAAAATTGTCATTACAGGCATGTTGTGTTTCTGATGATGATCATGGTTTTCTTGCACAGATGTTTTTGAACAGGTGCATTAGCAGGCTTTAGGAGGTTAGACTATCTCCCCAAAAGTATAGGAAAAGTGTTTTTTTTTTTTTTTTGAAAGTTCATTTCATAGAGGACATGAGTCATTGTTTGCAGCATTTTTCTTAGAGGGACTGGATTCCTAAAAAGTGAAGAACAAATGCAGACTTTAGAGACACTAAAGTCTTGTTCTGATTATTTGCATAAAAATGAAGCTCTCAGAAGTGACCCACCTCCAGCCCCTGAAACAAGGTGAGGGCAGCTGGTAAGTCTGGGTCATCACAGTCCAGGAGAACTTCCTGTGTTGATACAAATGTTCTCCATTGGGAGTTTTATAGGGTAGCTGCTAAGCATAGATGTCTGTTGGCCCCTTAAAGAATATGGCATGTACAACTGAGGAACTGAACTTCCGACCTGAATTATTTTGACTAGTTTAGATGGCAGCAGCCCTGTGTGTTGGACAGCACAGGTCTGGGAAGTGGATCTGTACTTTGTGCATGTGCTAAGACAGTTTGGAGAATCTCAGGGCATCTTTGTGATGCAAAAGAAACTGAAGCTTCTATCTCAGAGGAGACTTTTCTGTGGATTCTCCGTCCCTCCCACCAGTGTACAAATCCACTCTCCTGGTACAAGCATACGCATACCCACACACAGGGTTACAGGTTCTTTGTGGCCCTGAAAACATCAAATGTTCATTTGCACATTTTGAATTATGTATCCAAAGAGACGCGCTCTGCAGTCTCACCATCACTAGCGTCATTAACCTTGAACCTTCAGGCTAACACCTTAAGCATCACTTGCTTCATGCCTGATGTGGATGGAATCACTATGAATCCAGCACCAAAGTGATCTTGGGGATGGAGGGCTATAATCTAATGCCATGCCAGCATGTTCTCTGGATGCTTCTGGCTCTTTCCTCAGTCTGCGTTTTGGCTTGAGGTCATGGAGTTTTGTGAGAAATTACTGTTACAGGGATTTGGGGTTTGTTTTTGCCTTTAGAATTTTTACAAACCAAAGCTGTCCTTTGGGAGCCAGGGCCATGCTGTGTGTGATGGGGAACTCTTCTGTGATGAGAGCTCGTGTGAGATCTTGGACTTAGCTGTGGACCACGCCAGCCACTTGGCATTCATTCCTGGCTACTGATGGTACTGTGTATTTTCTTCCAAATGTCTACATCCTATGAACCTCTGACACTTGACAACGTGGATAGGAAGGCAAGAACAGAGGCTACCCTGTGAACCCGCCCGCACCCAGCCTCCCACCTAAAACCCATGTGTCGACCTATTACATCTCTAGGGTTCTTTGGGCTCTCTAACCGGTGGGTGGGTGGGTGTGTGTGGGTGTGTGTATAGCAAATGAGGATGGGAACTCTTGAAAAGCATAGGCAGGAAATTGAGGGCCGAAGGATGCGTTAGGATGGAGAAGGACCAGCCACATCCAGGGTTGTGGCCCTCAGCCCTGCCCATGAGCCCACAGCCCAAAGAGCTGGTGTGATGGCCTTTGGATGCCTGATGAACCCCTCCCTCTGCACCCCGTGCTCCAGTCACAGTGGCAGCCCCTGTCCCAGGCACCAACAGCCTCCTCATTCTGCCTTTTGGATCCTCTTCTCCATCTGGAATGCCTCCGCACCAGCACACCCAACGCTCCAGCCCAGAGTGCTGCCGCCTTACCTGAGAAGCTCTGCTCAGGACGAGATGAGCCGCCTCTCACTCTACCCCCAGCCACTGGCTCATCTGAACAGCTCAGAGCAAACGCCAGTGTCCTTGGGTGTAGACTAACCCAGGGGGGGTCGGATAAATCTGCACTGCATTTCTTTGCAATGAAAATCCAGACAGACTGGAGTGATTTTTTCCCCCCTACAAGGGCAGTAAGTTGTACTACCAGTTTCTTAGAAGAATGTAGTCATCATTATTAAATACCTGGACTGAAGAGGTCAGATGTTTCCCACTGCCCCTGTTTAACCCTTGCGTCTAGCGTGGGTGAATGCATGGATTTAATTGGATCGGGTGACTATATATCAGAAACAATTCAGCTGAGCTGTTGTGCTGATTGGATGTTTTTAAAATAACCAACTCGGGTGACCACCCAAGTCACCACCTGACCTTCTTTGGTTTGTCCAAGGAGTGGGTAAGCATTTAGGGACAATATAAGGAGAGTCAGCTTCCTCCTGGGCCTACTCTTTCCTGCTCCCTCCTTCCTTCCCTTCCCTTCTTCCCTGCCTCCTTCTTTCCTTTTTCTTTCTTTTTCTCCTTCCTTCCCCCCCTTCTTTCCCTCCTTTCTTTTCCTTTCTTTCTCTTTCCTTTTCATCTTCGTTCTATTTTATTTCTACTTTTCCCTGTTTCTTTTTCTTTTGCTGCCTTTTTCTTCATTTTCAGCTTAGCAATCAAGATAGAGCAACCCAGCCATGGATACCTGTAAGTTTCCTGATTTGAATGAGTGCCTTGATCATTTTTAGAACCTGTATATGATGTCTGTTTACATAGACATAAACTCTCCCTTTTCACAGCTTTTATGGTTTTTGTAACACTGCTACTATGGTCTTTTAAAATTTATTATATTCTGAAACATGGAATCTGATGGTTAGGCATCGTGATATTATTCTATGGACAGAGATTTCTCATTAGAGTGAACTGGTGAACTTCCCTTTCCTGTTATCTGTGTTTACAGATGTATGTGTCTGTGTGGATGTGTATGAATAAAGCCAAACAATAGCTACTTACATTTTTGAGAGTGTAGTTCGCCACTGATAAGGAGGAGGCAGGGAGTCCATGACATTTCTAGTTTAATTTTAGTAGTTCAAAAATTAAAATCAAACCTCAGCTCCTGCTTTGGTGTTTGTTAACTCAAATTTAAAATTAGAAATGTGGTAATTATTTGGCCGTTCCGACTTTCTAAGGGAAACCTTATCATATTGTATGTGTGCGTGTGCTGGCCTTTAAAAATAGACATTGCTATGAGAGATGGACCTCACTGTCTATACTGCTGTCTAACTGCCAGCTGATGCCTATGAGTTGGTGGGCTTTGGAAGCAGTGGCGAGCTGGTGACTCTTCCAAGGAGCCTTAAATACCACCTTTGGCTGCATTCACTTCATCTTTAGTCAAAGCTCTTTTGTTTTAAAAGCTAACTGCCTAAGAGTAAACACACTTAACCCTGGTGGTAAACATATGTCATACATCTGGATAGTCTTAGCTTTCACGAACCAAATCATTTTGGCAGAAGAGTCATTAAAGTCTGACAGCCCAACAAATTATCCCAAATTCCTCATTCTCCTCGCAGACTGTGACCCACCAACCACATGAAGATATTTCTTCTCTGGTATTGAAAAGTCCCCTTTGATTCATGTTCTTAAGACAATAATGTATATAAAAGAACTTAAACATGGGTGATTGGAAAAAAAAAAAAACCTATCTATGGTTTTGTGTGCAGTGCTTTCTGTCAGCCTTCTGAGGAAGGAATTCAAAGGATCATTCATTTTAGTTTCTGTTTATTTTTTTAAATTAATTTTTATTGGATCATAGTTGATTTACAATGTCGTGTTAGTTTCTGCTGTATAGCAAAGTGAATGAGTTATACATATACATACATCCACTCCTTTTTAGAGTCTTTTCTCATATAGGTCATTACAGAGTATTGAGTAGAGTTTGCTATGCTATAGAGTAGGTCTTTATTAGCTATCTATTTTCTATGTAGTAATAGTAGTGTTAGTCACTCAGTCATGTCCGACTCTCTGGGACCCCAGGGACTGTAGCCCGCCAGGTTCCTGTGTCCATGGAATTTTCCAGGCAAGATAATGGAGTGGGTAGCCATTCCCTTCTCCAGGGGATCTCCTGCATTGCAGGAAGATTCTTTACCGTCTGAGCCACCAGGGAAGCGACATATACACACTGCTATATATAGTATAAAAGTGTGTATATGCAAACCTGATCTCCCAATTCATCCCTCCCCCTGTCTCTCATTTCGCCCTTGGTAACCATATGTTTGTTTTGTACGTCTGTGTCTCTAGCATCTCCATTTAGACTCCAGAGGCTGTCTGATCATCTCTCCCTTTGGGGAATTCTGTCCGCTGTGATGGCTGGCATCCTGGGCTGCTTAGGCCTGGATCTGGAGTTGCCACTTTTAGCACGAATCCTGCCCCTCCCGCCACAGGCTTCTGGAGCCTTCAGGCACGTGGTGACCACACAGTGCACCTGCTGCCAGGCCACACCTGTAACCCGGAAGTGGGCTGCCTGGACCAGTGCCTCTGGATGGTCACACATGAGTGATGAAGCCCGGGGTTTTGTGAGTGGCTTTGGTTACAGAGTCCAGGCCTGTGCCAGGGATCATGCATCTTTGTAAGAGGCCGGGTCATTGGGGCTGGGGTCTGACCCAGCTTCGACTTTGCTTGGCTTGGCTTCCTGCAGCCACTAATGTAAAAATAAAACAAAAAAAAAACTCTGCCCAAGGCCCCCAAAAGGCCCCTGCTCCACAGCAGAGCCTGGCCTTGTCAGGGAGCTGTCAGCAGCCCATAGCTGTCAGAAAAGACAGTGTTTTCCTTTCAGTGACCATAAACCCCCACTCCCTTGGGATCATGTGCTAAGGTCTTGAATCTTCTTCTAAGCAGGGGGCAGCTGTTGGGTTTGAGGCTTATTCTAGAGCTTTCTGTAAACTCAGAGTTGTTCAATAGTCTCGCATCCTGAAGAGAGCTGGATTAGCCATCCCCACCCTTGACAGCAGCCTACTCCCTCCATGCTCCTGTGAGCCCTGTGGTGATCGTCTCAGGTCTCCACATGGGCTGTGTCCACAGTCGTCATACTGTGGGTTTTCAGGTTACAGGGACAACTTTATATGGCCCATGACATATACTATGTGTTGAGACTTGAAAACCTCTTTATATCTTGGCCAGATTATGCAATATTCAAGTAGGAATCAGTCTTCTAAATCAGATATTCCCCAACTGCTATCCAGTTGGGCCTGCTCAGGCCATTTTTCATCCTTTGTGCCATTGAGAGCAACATAAACACTGATTTGAGCGAAGTCTCATATCTATTGGGTCCCAGAGCCCACTGGCAACAAGTTGCTATCCACTTTTTAAAAATATTCTTTTCCACTATGGTTTATCATTAGATATTGACGAATAGTTCCCTAATAGGATAGAATTCTTTTAAAAAATTATTTTTAATTGAAGGATAAATTTTTTTTTTTTTTTGCAGTATTGCATTGATTTCTACCAAACATCAACAAGAATCAGTCATAGGTTTACCCATGTCCCCAGGACAGAGTTTCTTAATGTGAATTTGCTTATTCTCTAGTTGACTTTGATTTAAATAGACAGCAGCATGGAGAACAGCATACGTATATACGCATGCATGTAAACACACACACACACAAGCACACACCCCCTTGGCATGTGACAGAAGATTCTGAGTCAGCTAGCACCCTGGCCTCTGTGTAGACCACACAGAAGAATAGCATTACTGGGTGCACTTTGGCTGCCCTCTGTACTGTCATTTAGATTCTACTGACATATTATTTGAAGTTTAAAATAAAATCTGTTGTTCTTAAGAGAAACACGTGACCTGCCATGCACTTTACATAAAAAAATATCAATGCAGTACAATAAATCCCAATGTCAGATGAACAAGTTAGCTATGTGAGATTTTGTGTACCTGAGATCTGTCTTGTAGATTGATTTGTTGTAGATTTTGTTTGCTTTTGGAACATCGTGCACATATATTGTCCTAATTGCCTGAATTCCAAGGTCATAGAACAGGTTTACCTCTTTTTGTCTTAAGGCTAGAAACACAGTTTCCTCAAATAGTGAAGTTCTAATAAACCACCAACCTGCTTGTTGAAAGAACCTTGAGTGGATCAAGATTTAAACAAAGATGGAATTTGGTCTTATTTAGAAGCATCTTATTTAGATGGGGTATGATACGTTGTTGCAAATTGTGGAGGGCATCCATCCACTTCGATTTAAACTTGGTGAAAGGAATAAGAAGAAATCAGTGTGGAGGTTTGTTTGAAGTATGGTGCACTCTTAATTATCCTGAAAATTGGGTATTTCCAAGTGGCAGATATTTCTAAGTGTATCTAAACAGGTTTGGAAAATGTTTTGATACTTATAGTCGATATTGGTATGTCTGGTATTTAGGTCTCCTGTTATTTCAGGTGTTCAATAAATACCTGTGTGGTGAAGAAACGGATGAATGGAACACGCGCGCGCGTGCGCACACACACACACACACACACACGAGCTGAAAGCATTTGATGTCCTTATCTGCTGAGCTCCCCAGTGAAATTTCTCTTTTTAACCCTTCTGACTCATTCAAGCCTTTTCCAGAAGGAAGGTAATTACATATTTTTGTTTTAAACAGTTCTGTTTTTGTACTGCTGGTGGGCAAGTGAGGAATAATCAGTTTTAACTTTTAAGTGAAATGAGTAATTAAGCCCAGAAGGTACTGCTGATAAAATTGGAATCCTATCTGTCATTTAATAGAGTGCCATGTTGAATTTGCTTCGCATGTTGCTGGGGGAAATATGCTAGACAATACACTCTTAAATTTTTTTTAATGATTGAGAGAATTAGGATCACTTAAAAAGGTTGAAAAACCAGGTGGCCAATGTCTAGAAAATTGTTTAATTAAACCTAAAGCAAACAAGCTAAGATCACTGTGATGCAGTAGTTTTTAAGAATAGCAATTTAGAAACTGATATGTTCCTTACATAGTGTAGATGCTGTTGTTTACCTTGAAAGATTTGCTTGTGTGATTCACTTATTTGAAAGTTCCGACCTGTTGTGTGACTACAGCCTCTCTGTGTGACCCCTGGGGCCAGACTGTTGTTTGTTGTTCTTGTTTAGTTGCTCAGTTGTATCTGACACTTTTGTGGCCCCATGGTCTGTGGCCCACCAGTCTCCTCTGTCCATGGGATTCCCCAAGCAAGAATATTGGAGAGGGTTGCTCTTTCCTCCTCCAGGGGATCTTCTCAACCCAGGGATCAAGCCTGCGTCTCCTGCACTGGCAGGCAGATACTTTACTGCTGAGCCACCTGGGAAGCCTGGAGCCAGACTGCAGGGGTTCATATTCTAACACTCTTAGTTATTAATGGGCATCTCTAAGTATTTGAGGGGGATTGGTTCCAGGACCCACCACGGGTACTAAAATCCCCAGATACTCAGGTCCCATAGGTGGCCTTCCTATGGGATGCTGATCCACTGTTCAGCATCCATGGAACCAACCAACTGCAGATCATATAGTGCTGTATTTATTGCAGAACGTCTACCGACAAGTGAACCCATGCAGTTTAAATCCATGTTGTTCAAGGGTCACCCATACTTGTATTAGCATGGGAAGTAATTCAACCTGTCTCCTGTCCTCATCTGTAAAACGGAGACAGTGACGTACCTGGCATGTTGAGTTGTTAGGAGACACTTAAAGTAGCACTTGCCACATGGCCATGTTTATTGAAAGAATAGTATTATTAATCTTCATTAGGGCAAAGATGACTCGTAAGTTTCAGTTTTAGCCTTAAACTGTAAGGACTTCTTTTTTTTTTTTAAAGTTTATTGAAGTGTAGTTGATTTACAGTGTTGTGTTCATTTCTGCTGTACAGCAAAGTGATTCAGTTATATACATTCTTTTTCCTATTTTTTTCCATTATGACTTATCATTGGATATTGAATATAGCTCCCTGTGCTATGCAATAGGACCTAGTTGTTTATCTGTCTTATATAAAATATCTTACCTCTGCTAACCTCAACCTCCTTCTCCATCCTTCCTCCTTTCCACTCCCTTGGCAATCACAGGTCTGCTCTCTATCAGGCTGTTTCTCTTTGTGGATAGGTTCATTTGTGCCATATTTTAGATTCCACATATAAGTGATATCATACGGTATTTGTCTTTCTCTGACTTCACTTCACTTAGTGTGATAATCTCTAGTTGCATCCATGTTGCTGCAAATGGCATTATTTTGTTCTTTTTTATGGCTGAGTAGCATTGCCTTGTGGCTTCCCAGGTGGCTCAGTGGTAAAGAATCTGCTTGCAGTGCAGAAGACACTGGTTCAATCCCTGGGTCAGGAAGATCCCCTGGAGGAGGCAATGGCAACCCACTCCAGTATTCTTGCCTGGGAAATCCCATGGGGAGGGGAGTCCATAGGATTGTAAAGAGTCAGACACAACTGATTGAACACAACAGAATTCCATTGTGTGTATACCACATCTTCTTCATTCATCTGTCAATGGACATTTAGGTTGTTTCCATGTCTCGGCTATTGTGAGTAGTGCTGCAACGAACATAGGGGAACATGCTCCTATCTTTTTGAATTAGAGTTTTGTCTAGAAGTGGGATTGCTGGATCATATGCCAACTTTATTTTTATTTTTGAGGAACTCCCATACTGGTTTCCATAGTGGCTACATTGATTTACATTGTAAGGAATTTTTATTTTTCATCTCAAATGTTATTGCAATGATTTTTGTAATCTTGGTGTTAAAAGTAGACAGTTTGAGCATGTGATTCCTTGGAATCTAGGGAAATTATTTAATATCCTTTAATTTTAAAAAATTGATTGAAAATATGTTATCTTAGTTACAGTAATAGAAAATGACTATTTCTGAGGCCTGAGCAGTCATTCCAAAACCAGTTTCCTGAAGAGGAGGTGCTCAATATATTAGATTTAACTAGCCTTCTTTAGCTGGTTCATACCCAGAAAGCCTTGGTCATAACTTGTGTACATCCTACCAGGGGAAAGGAAAACTTTCCTGCTTATGTTTTGGGTGGGGTTTTGGAACTTATATGTAAGATGATTATCTGGATTTTATTACCCATTGGTGGGTTCCTTTTATTAAAATAAAAATAAAAGAAGAGAATATTCTTTTGGTTCAGATGTGTAATTGTAGCAAATACCTACATATTTATTCATCAGAGGAAATTCAGGATGGATTGAAATGAAATATTTCAGCTAGAGTTGGATCAGCGTCAGATTGAACAGGTCATAGTTAATTTATCAAGGCGATAGTTTTCTAAAACTGAATGATCATGGCGCCACTGGCTCATGGCCTTGAGTTTGAGCAAGCTCTGGGAGGTGGTGCAGGACAAGGAAGCCTGGCGTGCTGTGGTCCATGGTGCCACAAAGAGTCGGACACACTGAGCGATTGAACAGCAACAACATTCAAATCACTTGGTAAACTTCTTGAAAAATACAGTTTGCTGGGCCCCACCCCAGGCTGTTTACACATAATTGAGGGTTGGGGCTGTAATCCTCCCCCAGGTGGTATGATGCAAGCATGGTGGGTGGTCCTGCCACTGGCCTTCTGTCTCCCGTGCAGCATCTTGGCCCACCGCCACCTTGTCACTGGCGTGTGAATGGACACACCTGCAGTGGGGCCTTCAGAACATTGTTCTAATCAGCTGTAAACACAGGAAAAGCACACTCACTCAAGGGTCAAGGCTATTTTGAAAATTGAGTTTTCCTTTGCTAACCTTTTGTGTTTTTTTTTTCCCCCCCCAACTATGTAACATCTCTTAGAGACATCAAATTTAAAATCCAAGTGAACGCAGGATGTCCTCATCTTATTTTTACCAAATCTAAATCCAGGGCAGTTCCTTTGAATTACAAATTATTTGTTGAACTACAGTGTACATGGACAGAGCATGCATGGGGAACAGCATGGCACCCAGACCCTGAGCCCTCTAGCAGAGAATCCTCTATCAGTTTGTGAGGGATTCGACCATAATTCAGCTCACGAAGGAGCTACTGCCAACTGCCTTCATATGTGATGTTAAGAACACTCAGTCATTCTTTTCGCTGAAGGCATTACCAGCACAAGAGAAGCTCAGGGTAAAGGAACAGCAGGATGCTCTAAGAACCTTCCCCAGGAATAACTAGAACAAGGGGGTGTATTTCTATCAGCCGTTAAGAACCAGTAGCCAGAGCTGTATTGTCCCTGGGTCTTCAGATACCCTGGAACTTTGCTCTGGTGACCCCTCCGCCCCTGCAGCACACACCTGCTGCCCAAATCCAAGCAGATCCTCTTCTTGCTTGTAATGGGAAGGGCTTGATATTTTCTGAGATAGTGAAGGAGGTGAGTCCTTCCCCTAGGGCAGGTGTAGAATATTTCCAGAGGAACTTTTGCTGACAAAGCTCACACCCTTTCCTCCCACTAACTTCTAGAGTCAATGTCCCTGGAATGATACCAGTTCTCCTTTGTTGTTTCTAATATCCATAAGTGACCTTGAACCTTTAGGCTACCTCAAGTGCTAAAGTCCCAGGGAGCCAGCCATCGCCCGCCACCTTAAAGGAGTCACTCTGATCGTGGTGACTAGTCATTTTCTAAGGAGTTGCCCAGTCTCTGAGATACTTCTGTTCCTCTCTTGCAAGATGCTATAGGGCTGGGACCTGGTGCCTTGTAGATCTGACAGTCACCAGCCCTACCTTCCGGGTAGCCCTTGAACTCAAGGACTTCTGTACCTTTGGTCTTGGCTTGGTTCCAGTTCCTCTCTGGAATATCCCAGGATGTCATAAAATGCAAGTAATTTTTTTTTTTAATCTTCACCAAGGGCTGGCATTCGATCTGTCATATATGAGAGGGACACACCTGCCAGAGCTAAAAAGAGGCTCTTATCACATCCTACCTGGCACAGGGGCAGTTGGGGATGAGTAACCACTTGACATGGCTGGCAGTTCCTCCTGACTGTGGTTCCTAGCAGCTCTGCCTGCCTCAGTGTCCAACCTTTACATTTAAAACAGATAAAGCCTTAAGACTCCATGTCCCAGTGCAAGGGCCCTGGGTTTGATCCCTGGTCAGGCAACTAGATCCCATATTCTGCAACTGAGAATTTGCATGCTGTAACCATTTGCATGCTGGCACAGCCAAATAAATGGATTTTTTTTTTTTAATAAATGAAACAGGTAAAGCCTTTAAGAGGGACTCCTGGGTGCTTTGAGACATTAAAATAAATGAGAAGGAGCAATGTACAGGACATATTGGGCTTCCCTGATAGTTCAGTTGGTAAAGAATCCACCTGGAATGCAGGAGATCCTGGTTCAATTCCGGGGTCGGAAGATCCCCTGGCGAAGGGATGGGCTACCCACTCCAGTATTCTTGGGCTTCCCTTGTGGCTCATCTGGTAAAGAATCTGCTTGCAATGTGGGAGACCTGGGTTTGATCCCTGGGTTGGCACGATCCCCTGGAGAAGGGAAAGGCTACTCTGTATGCTGACCTGGAAAATTCCATTGTATAGTCCACAGGGTCACAAAGAGTTGAACAGGACTGAGCAACTTTCACTTTCAATGTACAGGAGATAGTAAATAAGCTTCCTTCTCGGTAGACAAAAGTACACCAAGCATTACAGTCAGAGGGATTCATGCAGGGTGGGAGGAGATGGCTGGATGGTGGACTGTCAGCAGTGCAAACACGGAGATGAGGATGGAGAACCATCATGCCCCTCGGGCACAGAGTGGGTGTTCTATAAGTGCGATTTATCCCCAAAGGCAAAAGCTCACTAGTCCATATTGAAACAGCTGTATAAAGTAGAGATCAGATATGTAGGACAAATGTGAGATAGCTGATTGCTTCACGCACAAATGCATCTTGGAAGTCTTTTATGAGCAAGCAGCACTTTGAACACTTCAGGGCCTCCCTAGGAAGCTTGAAAGTCATAGATGGGCACACAGAAGATGGCAATTTGATGGGGGATGTGCTGAGGTTGAAGAACAGGAGTCTGGGGAGACTTCACAGATGGAAAGGAGGGAGGGTTTTGATAAGTGAAAAGATGAGAGTTGGTGGAAGGAAGGAGGAGGAAGGGTGGAAGGGAATGGTCATTGATTGGACCAAGGAGGGCCGTGAATTCAAGATAGTTGGGGTATGTTTACTGCCCACAGGAAATCTTGGGTGTCTTGACAGCATCTTGACAGATGCTGATGACTGTGGGAGGGATGGGGTGGAGGAGGTGCTACTGAGGTTGGGGAGGCTGTGGGATTGGACGAGTCTCAAACTGTGATGATGATGATACAGCAGAGAGAGGAAGGAAGGGATCAGAGTGGGGCACTGGAGGAATGTTCCAGCTCGAGGGATTGATTGGGTGCCGAGGTCGGCAGGGGTGGAGGAGACACATGGGGCCGCTGCCTCAAGTGCATGAGGAGCCACAGAGTATGCACGAGGGAAGGGCGAGGGCTGCCCCAACATCACAGTGATGAGCTTGCTGCATTCTCCCTGTTGCTTCCGGAGGGAGATCAGCAGAAAAGCCCACAGAGCCCCGTGTCCTGAGCAAGAAGGATTTGGCTGTAGAGGTGGCTGCCGGCTCCCCATGCTGGGAAACAGCAGGCAGGTGGGAGGCAGGAGGTTGAGTCTGCTGCCCCAAATGACTGCCGTGTCTGGTGCTGTGCGGAGACCACCGAGGGCCTTTTATAAGCTTCCCTGGGAATCTGGAAGAGTGATCAGGCCGGTGCCTGTCTTGCAGCACAGTTAATCACAGAGTAAATTGTTAAGTTGCAGATGAGAGATAGTTCAGCTTCTGTAAAAGCTCGACAGGAGATAAGGTATCTCATGGGTCCCAGAGCTGCTGTTTTGCATCTTCTCCTCACCCCAGATCCTCAGGTCTTTGAGCCCTGCCCCTGAATAGGACAAGAGTAAGGACCTGAGTTGAATTGCTTCCAGCTCTGCTTTAGGCCTGCAGTATGGTTGTCACGCATAGGTGAACCTGGGCCCCTGAGCGTCTTCCAAGGCAGTGAGCAGGACCTGACTATTAAAGGCTGTGCCTCCAGTGACACCTGCAAGGACTTCAGAGGAACAGAAGCCCACATTGACTGAGACAGCAAAGTGGATTAAGTGCTAGGAATAACTTGGCAAGGAATATGTAGAATCTACATGTATAAAATTGTGGAATACACCTAAAGGATACAAAAAGAATTTGGAAAAAAAAAAAAAAAGTGGGAGGGCATGCATTGTGTTCTAGAATAGGAAAATTCAAGATCGTGAATATAGCAATTCTTCATAAATTAATTTATAAAATTTAACATATTCCCAATAAATACCAACTCTTAAAAAAAAAAAGGTAGGCAAGTGGATTCTCAGTTCACATAGGTAGATAAACAAGAGCTATCACTTATTAAACACACTGTGGAATTAAAAGGTATTACTGGCATAAAGGGCTTCCCTGGTGGCTTAGATGGTAAAGAATCCACCTGTAATACAGGAAACCCAGGTTTGATCCCTGGGTTGGGAAGATCCCCTGGAGGAGGAAATGTCAACCCACTGAAGTACTCTTGCCTTGAGAATCCTATGGACAGAGGAGTTCACGGGGTCGCAAAGAGTCAGACACAACTGAGCTACTAACATACACGCTGGGATAGAGTAAAACAGAACAGTGGAACAGATTAGAGAACCAGAAATAGTCCCCAAAATATATGGGAATAAATTTTTTAAATGAGGGGGAAAAGCATTTAAAATTAGTAGGGGAAATGGACCATTAAATGAATGCTAAGACAACTGGGTAGCCACATGAAAAAAATAACATATAACAAATAAATTTATTTCTTTAAATAAATTGTACCATACATCAGGATACATTTCCAGGAGATCTGATATTTACAGACGAACAAGTCAACTGTGTAAAGAAATTTTTGAGAGTTATTGGAGAGTTGATCAAGTATTAAATGACATCATATACCTTATTAAATTTGTTACATATGGTAATATCATGATGGCTATGCAAGAAAATGTTCATAATGTTTTGAAATGCTTACTTAAGCATGTAAACAGGGGTGGAATCACTTGAAATCTTGGGTTTGCTTTAAAATAATGTTATGGAGGGAGAAGAGACAAAACTTTGATAATTGTTGAAACTAGTGGAGGGTGTAGGGGGTTCATTGTAGCTTTTTCTCTACTTTGTGTAGGTTTATAGTTTTTCAAAATCAAAAAGAGTACCATAATAAAACAATTTTAAAATGTATTTTATTGAAATATAGTTTATTTAGAATGTTATGTTAATTTCTGCTGTACCACAAAGTGATTCATGTAGTGATTTATTTATACATATATATGTATTCTTTTTCATTATGATTTATTATGATATTGAATAAAGTTCCCTGTACTATACAGTAGGACCTTATTGCTTATCCGTTCTATGAATACTGGTTTGCATCTGCTGACCCCTGTCCCGTCTCCCCTTTCCCTTGGCAACCACAAGTCTGTTCTCTGTGTCTGTGAGTCTACTTCTGTTTTGTAGATAAGTTCAGTTGTGTCATATTTTAGATTCCACCTACAAGTGATATCATATGGTGTTTCTTTTTCTCTCTGACTTACTTCACTTAGTATGATAATCTCTAGGTCTATCCGTATTGCTGCAAAGGGCAGCATTTCATTCTTTGTTATTACTGGATAATATTCCATTGTATATACCAAATCTTCTGTATCCATTCATCTGTCGTCAGTGGACACTTAGGTTGCTTCCTTGTCTTGGTTATTGTACGTGCTGTTGTAAACATGGGGGTACATGTATCTTTTTGGATTAGATGTCTTGTCTAGATGTATGCCCAGGAGTGGGATTACTGGATCATATAGTAGCTCTAGTTTTAGTTTTTTGAGGAACCTGCAATACTGTTCTCTATAGTGGGTGTATCAATTTACATTCCTACCAACAGTGTAGGAAAGTTCCCTTTTCTCCACACCCTCTCCAGCATTTGGTATTTGTAGACTTTTTAATGATGGCCATTCGGACCAGTGTGAGGTGGTACTTCATTGTGGTTTTGATTTGCATTTCTCTAATGATTAGCAATGATGAGCATCTTTTCAAAAACATATAATGTCTTAATAGCTCTGGATTTTGCAGATTTTTCCAACTGCTTATAATCCAGAGGCCATGAAATAAAAGATTGATTTTAAAAAACCATCTGAATTCTAAAAACAATAACAACACTTTTGCACTGGGAAACAAAAACATCAAAGAGAGAGGAAAAATTAGGAAAACTATTCTCAACTCTTATCACAGATATATGGCTAATAATATGTTAACATGTAAATTTCTAAAAATCCTTTAAAAAAAAAAAAGCAAAACACACTGTAAAAACATCAGCAATGCATCTACATGGATACACACCAAAAAAGAATGAAAAATTAAATTTGAGTCTAAAGCATGTGAAAAGATGCTCAACCTCTTTCACTCAATAATAAAAGTGTACCATGACTGTGAAACCTCAGAGATGCAAAGATTTAGAATTTGGTCACAAGCTCTGATGGTAAGGCTGTAGGGAGAAGGACAATTGCTGATGGAAATATAAAATGATACAATGTTGGGGAGGACCAATTTGGCAGTTTCCATCAGTTTCCATACACTTGCATTCCTGATTATGTATTGTAGTTTTGTGGGAAATAGCAAAATATTAGAAACTATGGTGCCCATCAATAAGGGACTCATTAAGTAAGTTATGGGTTGCTATGTAACAAATGAGGAAGCTGTGTGCCTTTATGGAAAGATCTTAACAGTGCATCTCTAAGGATACTTTACATCTGGGTATAAAAGGGAAAAGAAGCATTTATTTGTATTTGCTTGCACGCATAAAGTCTGTAAGGACAAACCAGAAACTAACAACTGTGAACCGTCTCCTACTTTTTAGCTCTGTTTGAATCACATAAATCCAGAAATTAGGAACATAAGCTGGATTTTAAAAGACTGCACTGTAGACTTAGTCCAGAGTCACCTTTAGAGACCAAGTTCTGGCTTTCTGTATGACATCTATTAGCTGTATAATTTTATATAAATTGAATAAAAATCCAAAAATAACAGTTAGGTCATTTGAAAACATACACCTCAGGTGCCCATTAAATGTGCTTTTCAATATATGTTTTGTTCAGAATGCGGTCAGTTGGACCAACCCTGGATGGGTACTTCAGTTAAGTAAGATATTGTGACTGTTCCGAGGGGAAGAATGTTCCCTTTGCCCACTGCTGTATCATTTCATCACCTGCCTCCTGGTCCAGGCAGCTGCTCTATTAAATATGAATGCCACATATGTTTCAAAACTACAGGTGAAGAAATTTGATGAACTGTCTGGCCGTAAATTATGTCATGATTCTCCAGAGTTTTTTTTCCCCGCCTGGAGCCAGAGCTCTTTTACTGGGGTTGAGACATCAAGCATTTACTTGCTGAATGCCCTTTCATTTTTGTTTTAAAAGCTGCCAATTAGCACCTATTTTATTGACTTCACACCACACCCAACAGAACTCCTTCTCTAAAAGACATAAATGACAGTTTTCTAGTTTTTCCAGAAACAAAATTGCTAACTTCTCTCCTCCTCTCTGTTTACTTTTTTCTTTGTAAGGCAGAAAGGGTTAGAAATATTTTTCACATTTTCATGCTGTAAATGGGCTAAGAGACTAAGCGAGAAAGGCAAGGTGGGTGGGGATCCTTCTCAGTTATTCCTTCACCTGGGACCAAAGGCCATTCATTCATGTCAGCAACTCTGTCCTGCTCAGCACTTGTGTTAAGTCCAAAGAAAAGCACATCCAAGGAGGAGCAAGAAGGTACTCTGAGCAGAGTTCAGGAGGCCAGCCCTTAAGACATCCCTCCTTATCATCTTAATGGGAATGAAAATATTAAAAAAAATTTTTTTTTGGTATCTCACCCCTCTTTCTTCTTAAAATTAGATTTAGTCATCTTTCAGACTTGACATTTCACATCTTTCAACATTATAAGAAGAAGCCAGGAAAACGGCAGTATATATAGTCTCACAGATTTATAGGTTTTTCTGTAGAAGGCATGACCCCACAAGCATTTATGTTATATTCACGGATGGAAGCACATGTATCTTTTTTTCTTCCAAAGATCATTCTGGTGGTGAACACTTAACCTGCCCCTGCCATTTTATGGACTCATGTAGCCCCCCTGGGCTGGTAGAGCTGGGAGGTAGAGACAAGTCAAGCAGGGCAGTCATATCGGAAGATGTACCAGGTCTGGGGTGCTTCAGGAAACATCCTCAAGAGTTCTTCTTGTTGGTAGGTTGTTGCAAAATAATCGAAACTATGTTGGCATGGATGGCATTTCTTCTGTAGGTGTTTAGTATTGCTGAGAGCTCCATAAATTGTTAAAAGCAGAAAGGTTGGAATGGAATCTGTTAACCCAGGATCCCATCTGTTGAAACAATTAGAAGAGTATAAAGCAAACTGGATAATATTGATCCCAGCAGGCATTACTGCATAGATTTGTTAAGGTAGAAAGGAGTCTGTGTGTGCGCATGTGTACCAGGAAAGAGTTCAGGGAGAGAAGAATCAGATGAAGAGGAAAGGGAGGGAGAGGGATATACGAGGGCAGTGGTGATGCCTCTGGGTACGGTATCTGAGGAGCCTGCACTGGGCTGAGTGCTCTATTCTGGATGTGAGCGTCCTGCATCCTTAGAAGAACCTTTTGGCCTCCATCATTGGTGGTGGTAATTGACCGGTGTGTCCCATAGCTAGGAAATGGCAGAACTGGGGTTTGAACTCCTGTCTGTGTGAGGAACCCAGGCCCTTAAGCTCCGGGCTGCCCTTTGCGTGAAGTGTCACCTCTGGTACGTTACTGGTTGCCGTGACCTCTTTCCGAGAAATACGTTACAGTGCAGCTCTCCCTAATAATGGCTTAGAAGCATCCTTTGCAGAAATTGAGAACAGCCCATCTTGATCTTTAGAATCACTTTTTGCTCCAATTTTGGGCTTTGGGAAATCTGATGTGTGCATTTTTTAAAATCATGACATGTGGCGTTTTGGAAAACAAAGTGAACAATAAAACTCTAGGAGGGATTTTTTTTTTTTTTAAATGCCTTTGCTCTGGGAACTTACGCTGGTATTGTTAGCAATTTTCCTTGGATGACAAACTTATATAATTGTAGTAACATGTTTCTGAGATACAGAGGATGAAAACCGCAACAAAATATGAACCTTTCAAGTCAGCACATGAGTAACATATATTAATGACCGAGAGAAATGGAGCCAGGAAAAAGAATTTTAAAGGAAGAGCACAGTAGATATCAAGGGTGTGCCTGTGTCCTGTGGTTATAGTATATGGGATTTCTAGAAGTGAATTCCTTACCATCTGAGTGTTAGAAATAAACCAGAAGCTGATTGTAATATGTCTTGATGTAATTTGGGTCAAATGGTCCTTCTAATTATAATCTCCTTCAAAAGGGCTCTCATAGCATAGACCCAGAGAGTGGGCTATGTCAGTGCAGCAGTGGGGTTTTATTATTTTTCTAGATGGTAGTGTATATATGTCGATCCTAATCTCCCAGTGCATCCCACCTTCCTCTTTGCCGCACCCCCACTGTGTCCACAAGTCTATGACTGCACCTCTATTGCTACCCTGCAAATAGGTTTATCAGTACCATTTTTTGGATTCCATATATATGCATTAATATACAATATTTGTTTTTCTCTTCTGACTTACTTTACTCTGTATAACAGGCTCCAGGTTCATCCATCTCACCAGAGCTGACTCAAATTTGTTCCTTTTTAGGGCTGAGTAATATTCCATTGTGTATATGTCCCACAGTTTCTTTATCCATTCATCTGTGGATAGACATCTAGGTTGCTTCCCTGTCCTGGCTATTGTAAATAGTGCTGCAATGAACATTGGGGGTACATATGTCTCTTTGAATTATGGTTTTCTCGGTGTTTATGCCTAGTCGTGGGATTGCTGGGTCATATGGTAGTTTTATTTCTAGTTTTTTAAGGAATCCCCATACTGTTCTCCAAGGTGGCTGTAGCAACAGCAGGATTTTAGTTAGTACGACCTGGAATTGTTTCATTCCCTCCTTTCCCTGATTCACTGGGAGCTCATTTGGTTGTGTTTTTATCATAATTCTACTCTGTAATATTTGAGTAGGGTCCTTTATGCTCTCAAGTTCTGGGACTGATAAAATTCAAATTGCATATTTTCTAATAATATTTGTTTTGATGCATCACCATGCAACAAACTTTGCTATAAAAATGATGCTGGTGTTTCGAAACAGAACCAGAGCTCTTACAGTTTCCATATTGTGGCTGCCATCCTTGTAACCAGCCTGTGCACACCTCCATCAAATGAGCCACTTCAGGTAGCTGAGGTTCTGATCCTGGGCTGCACCCTGAGTCACCGGGGGTGCTTTACTACATCCCAAAGCCTGGGTTCCATCTAGAGATTTTTATGCCATCAGTCTGTGTGTGGCTCGGGCAGTTTTAAATCTCACTGGGAAAGTCTACCCCCTCAGCTCCAGTGAAGAGACTAAATCAGAGGATTTCCAAAGCCAGATCCAACCCTAAAGGTCATCCAACCTCAGGGTCCCAGATGCACGTGATTGCCGCTTTCTGATTTCTCACCTGTGTCGTGTATAACTGATGTCCAAAGTTCAGTGACATTCCTCACAGAGCCTTGTAAGAACCTCCTCTAGCCCCAAGCGCTAACAGTGGAGCGTCTCTTCTGCCACTTGTACTGTCGTGTTCTCAGTTCATTCATGGGCTACATGTTAATGACATCCTAATCCTGCCTCCATCAGAAGAGCTAACCACACAAAAGAGGGTGCTTATGAACAATACCCAACTCAAGTCCTATACTTGCTGAACAACTTTCGCATTTCCTGTAAATCACTTTCGCCCCGTGGCCTTGGATCTTGGCTCTCATGAGAAAAGCAATTCTTGTCCACGTGACAGGCTGGGAATTGATTTTGTGATTCTTGCTTCCCACTGGAGGGCTGCAAAAACAGGTGTTTGGTTTTTGTTTTGTTTATTTTTTTTTTTTAAAGAAAGACTGCAAAAAAATAAAAATAAATAAAAGCAAGACAAAGGTTTTTGAGAGTCAGAACTTATTCTGAATTTTCCGGGCAAGACCAAAAAACAGCTCTTTATCCTGTGAGTTTGCCTGAGGGTCAAAGTCAGACTTCAAAGTGAAGCCCTTTCCTCAGTGTCAGACCCTAGCAGTCAGTCTGAGAACCACCCCTGACTTGCTCAAACTAGTTACTGCGGAGATGAAGTATTCCTGTTGTACAGCACTTTTTTTTTTTTCCTTTGCCAAATCAGCATGATCAAGTATTTCTAAAGCTAAACAGAATGACATATTGGCTTGCAAGGATTATCCACGCCCGCGCATCAATAAAAAAAGAAAGAGAAGCTGCTGGGAGGGAGTAGGGCGAGGCTATTTTGTGCTCTGAAAGATGCCCCAAGGCAGCTGTAGATAGTATTGTTTTTGTTCAGCTTTGGCTGGGCTGGTGTGTTACATTATTAGCTCATGTTCCAAGTCTGTCACCAGAAGAATGTAGTGAGAATCTTGTTTCCATCTTTTGTCTCTCACTTCTGCCCCTTCCTTAACCAGAGCCTAGCATCTACACAGCTGTGATCACCAAGACTTGAAAACAGCAGTTTTGAATAAAACCTAATAGGCTCTCCTCGTGATTCATAAGAAAAAATGATTGGTGCTGATTCCATTTGCCCCAGACACACATTTGTAGGCTGTTTTTCCCCTTCTCACCCCAAAGGTAGTTACTGTTGAGTTTTAAAACCTATGGGGCCATCCTTTCTGGAGTATCTCCAAGTCTCCACTGAGGCTGGAGCTGGGAGAGAGAGAGCACCAGCTATGATGGCATGCTTGACTTTGTAATTCATCTTGGTTATCTCTGCCTAGTAAAGCTCAAGCTGCACGATTTCACTGTGATCCGGTAGTTAGGATTTCACCTCCCAATGCAGGGGGTGCAGGTTCGATCCCTGGTTGGGAAGCTAAGATACCACATGCCTGACAACCAAAAATCCAAAACATGTAACAGAAGCAATGTTGTAACAAATTCAAGAAGATTTTAAAATGGTCTACATCAAAAAGAAAAGGAAAAAGAAGGTCAAGCTGGAATCCAGGGACCACAAAGCCCTTTCCCATCCACAACCATCTTTCTTCATCTCTCACTAAACGCTGTTTAACCTGTCTGGAGGTCAGATTTGTCATCCGTGAAATGGGGACTGGGGTACTCGCCATTGTGGATCACAGGAAGGCAGGTGGACTAAAGCACTTTGTAAATTAGAAAGTGCTTCACAGTGTCCAGTTGGGGGCAGTGAAGATGAAATGGGACATCAAAAGCTCTGTGTCTGCAGTTAAAGGCTGCATCCATGGAAAGTGATGGGGTTAGTCATCTATGCTCAGCGCTGGGTGGGGACTTGGTTTCCAGATATGAGGAGGTGGGGAAGGATGTGGGAGAGGATGAGGTGACCCCCTCTGGCTGGACCCTGTGTGGGCCGGACCCCAATACCTCTTTAGCTGAGCTTCATTTCTTAGGCCCTTTGAAGCCTCTGTGATTGATGGCTGCCTGAAATGCTCCCGCTGTGAACTCTGCATTCACAGGGTGGGGGGCAGGAATTTCCAAAAGACAGATAACAGATGGGTGTGCCCAGCTCAGCCCAGCTTCTCCTGGAGACCCCAAGAAAAAGGGTCACATGGCACAGCCTGTGTTTTCAGACATCAGACCCACTGCCTGACCCACTGCTATAAAGACATGGCAGCTAACCCTGCAGAAGGCACTCTGGACGCTTCCCTGACCACGGCCTTCCCAGAGATGAGTCCATAGGCTATGGGACCGTAAGGCAGGAAAGACATCCCCTTTGGCCCATGTGGCCCCTGACTCTAGCTGGTGGTGAAGGGGCCCAGGAGGTCCCTGCAGGGAGCGGCAGGTGGGAGCCCTGGGTTCTGGTCCCTCATCCATGCACCTGGACTGGAAGCCGTCTGTGGAAGGTGGGGCAGGATGGTTTGCATCCAGGGGGCACTTGAGGAACCAGGGTGTGACGATGGGACATAGAACCAGCCCATCTGGGTAGAAACAGGGAAGAGGAACCGAAATGCCAAACAAGGACCACCTCTAGCCTTCTCCCCTGTGCCATGTGTATTTTTATCTTGAATAGCAAGTTTAAGAGGTTGGCCCACCCAAAGCATGTTTTGTTCTGTTTTTACATTGCTAGTTGTTTTTCCTTCCCCAAGTCGGGAAACTCATCAGTAGGACAAATGGGGATTTGCTCGCTCCACCACGTAACTAGATGGCTCTGGCCCATGTGTTCTGACTTAAGCATCCTTTGTAACTAACCTCATTGGTGGTGCTGTGAGGGCCCGCAGCGTGCAAGGGGTGAACCCAGCATCCTTCCCCACAGGCCCCTTTACCCCTGCTCTGCTCCACCCAGGGCGCCTGCCTGGGAGTGCCTCTGAGGCCGGTGTGGTGAATTTCACTTCACTGCTTCCAGGGCAGCAGTGCCAACCTCAGTCTTCAGCCCTGGAGACGTGGAGAGGGAGCTTCTAGGGGCCCTATCTGCAAGAATCCACGAGAAGGGGCCAGATTTAGCTCGAACTCTCACATCCCAGGTAGCAAATGTCAGGGAACAAAAACAGACCTTAGGAGAGGCGAGGGTATCCTCCACCACCTGACCAGTTCCTCCTCCCCTCTCCCTGAGTGAAGTGGACTCGCTCAGTCGTGTCCAACTCTTTGTGACTCTATGGACTGAAGCCTACCAGGCTTCCCCGTCCAGGATTTTCCAGGCAAGAGTATTGGAGTGGGTTGCTATTTCCTTCTCCAGAGGATCTTCCCAACCCAGGGATTGAATCTGGGTCTCCCGCATTGTAGGCAGACGCTTTACTATCTGAGCCACCGGGGAAGCTTAACCTTCCAGAAGCTTCTCAGCATCTTCTCAACAGAGGCTGGGGGATCAGACCACCAAGCTGTTTTGAATTGTGTGTACATTATGAGTCAAAGGGCTTCTTGAATCCCCAAGTCAGTGTATGTAACAAGATTTTTTTTTTAACCTATAGAATTTGTATATTGAGTGTAGCTTAATATGTGGATAGTATTAAAATATTCTTAATTTGACACATTGCCCAAGATATTATATTGCTACTTTGGGAAGTTCCATAATGTATCGTTCTTTCTGTAGTGGTCTTACTGCAGAGATGGTTTCAGGATGATTCAAGTGCATTACATTTATGGTGTACTTCTTATTATCATTACATTGTGATATATAATGAAATATTAATACAACTCACCTTAATGCAGTATCATATCAGTAGGCATTTGCATTTCATAAGAAGCACACAACCTATATTCCTTGAATGTGATATTCACAGTAGGCTTTGAGCTCCTATGAGAATCTCATGCCGCTGATCTGACAGGAGGCAGAGCTCAGGTGGTAATGTGAGCGATGGGGAGTGGCTGTAAATACAGATGAAGCTTCGCTAACTCACCTCCTATGGTTCCTAACAGGACACAGACCAGTACCTAACAGGACACAAATGAGTTTGTGGCCCTGGGGGTTGGGGACCCCTGCCTTAGAGGGTTTGGGCTGCAGGTAAAAAGCACTGAATTCCTGCATGTGATCAAGGAAGCAGGGGAGTTAGAGTAGCAGGAATTGGCCTATTTAGGTTTTGATAACCAGCCTAATCAGGTTATCAAAACAGGGAGGCCTGGTGTGCTGTGGTTCATGGGGTCGCAAAGAGTCGGACACGACTGAGTGACTGAACTGAACTGAACCAGCCTGATCAGAGGCTAGTGAAGACAGCCTGGTTTCTGAGAACCTGAGTCTGATGGACAGTTAGCCAGGCCACCATGGATGTGTTCCCTTGGCCTAGAATCTTCCTGTAGGGCAGACAGAGCGTGAGATAAACCCCTCAGGTTCCCAATTGAAATACTTTGGGAATCTCAGGGACAGAGGCCTATATTCCTCATGGGGAGGTTTCAGGACCAGCTTCAGGCACTTAATGGTTTACTTCCAATTGTCATTGGCTCCCTGCAGAGCATGCAAGGGACCAGGGGACAATTTGTGTCTGGTTTATACTTTTTAAAATAGCGTGAAATTTTTATAAGATGTTGCATCATAATACAGTTTTAGTTTAAAATTACAGAACCTCTCCTTTTTCACAAATGCCCTCTAACTATACAAACATTAGGTGTGATCAAAAACTCTAAATATAGCACAGAGATTATGGCCACAATCTGCCAGGTATATTTAAGCCCGAATCACCATATTGATAACTTTCAACATGACCTTGAATATCTAAATTTCAATTTAACAGATTAATCATTTAGAACCTCAGAGACTTTTTGCTTTTGAGGTAGACACCATATTTGTAGCTACCCCTTACATAAAATCCCTAAAAAACAAGGTAGGATCTAAAGTGAGTGGAATGGAGATTAACCTAGGCCGTGGCCATGAAAGAAATCTGTAGGGAAAGTATTTGAAGTTTGTTTGGACTTCCATTATAATAGTCACACTGCTGCTGCTAAGTCACTTCAGTCGTGTCCGACTCTGTGCGACCCCATAGACGGCAGCCCACCAGGCTCCCCCGTCCCTGGGATTCTCCAGGCAAGAACACTGGAGTGGGTTGCCATTTCCTTCTCCAATGCATGAAAGTGAAAAGTGAAAGTGAAGTCGCTCAGTCGTGTCTGACTCTTGGCGACCCCATGGACTGCAGCCTACCAGGCTCCTCTGCCCATGAGATTTTCCAGGCAAGAGTACTGGAGTGGATTGCCATTGCCTTCTCCAGACTTTGCTTAAAAATCAACTTGGCTATTTTTCCCAAGATAGCATTTTACCCAACAAGGCTACTTTGTAATTTTAACTGTGGTTGTCTCTATTTGTTTGGATCACATGTTAAGTCTTTCAAAATACCACCTTCCTACATGACCCTCAGAGATGTGACTGTGGGCCCCTTGACGTTTCAGTCTCTATCCTCACCCTTAACTGGAAGAATCTTGGCAGCAAGAAGCTGAGGGTTAGGGCTAGTTAGGATTTTAGAGAGAAATGAGAACCTCCCTGTAGTCCGCTTTTGTGAGAATTTATACTCTCTCTCCTGAATATTCATTGGAAGGACTGGTGCTGAAGCTGAAGTTCCAGTACTTTGGCCACCTGATGTGAAGAGCTGACTCATTGGGACAGACCCTGATGCTGGGAAAGATTGAGGGCAAGAGGAGAAGAGGGCAACAGAGGATGAGATGGTTGGATGGCATCACTGACTCAGTGGACATGAGTTTGAGCAAACTCTGGGAGATAGTGAAGGACAGGGAAGTCTGGTGTGCTGCAGTCCATGGGGGTCACAAAGAGTCGGACACAACTTAGTGACTGAACAACACATTGCTTGTAAGGGACTCTCTTGATTCTTGTGAAATATTCAAGTGGCTTTATTTTCTTTTTAGAAGATATGTAATAGGTTCAAAAATAGAATATGGGTGTCTGTGACACTGAGGCGCTTGAAAACCTTAGCACTGTTTCCAAGAAGCCTCTTAACATGCCTGAGCATTAGAGTCCCATACCTTGAACTAGGATGCAGGAGCAGGGATGGGTGGTGGAGGCGGGTACCCTGCACATCCTTCCTTTGAGCCCAGGGCTGATGTCAGCATCTACCCAGAGGGCACCTGGGTTCCCCCGCATGTGGCTGAGTAAGACCCCTTGTCAGCGTGGGGCTTCACACAGCTCAGACCCGGGTTCCAGTCTGACATCAAGGTGCTCTCTAGTGCCCTGGCTTGTCCTGTGGCACTCATGTTTTAAGGACTCACACATTTAGGACCACTCATCCTGACACGGCCAGTTTAAAAAAGAGGAGTGATGGAAGGAATAAACACAATAGCGTCTGCAGCTTTGGAATTTATGATTGTGGGCCCCTTGAAGTTTCAGTCTCCATCATGGAATTTATGATCAGATGTGAGAATCTGAATAAAATGTTCCCAGCATTGTAATGTTTATCTACAAAAAAAATATGATTGTGGTAGATTATGGCACTGAACCTATTACTTTTTTATGAGATGGCCTCAACTTTATAACTCTCAATATTTTATTTTATAATATGGCTGACTGAAAACAGCAAAAGTCCTTTTATTTAGCTGAGAATGAAACCTTGTTAGTTTGTATTCATGGGTCCTTTATAGCCCACAGTCATTTTGTTTAGCAGGTACTTATTGAGGGTACAGATAGAAAATTTCCAGGCCTGCCTGGGACAAAGGGAAATAAAGGCAGGTGGGAATGACAGTCTAGGAGCTGAGCCAGTAATACAAAACCAGCAGCATTCAGAATAGTTGATATTTATGCTACATAAGCATGCATTTCATGTGCATTAAAATAAAAGGCCATTGGGTGCATGGAACATTATGTCAGACCTTTTGTTTTACTTATTTTTATTTTTAAAACTTTTAAAATAACATTTATTTCTTAAAAGTTAACATCTGTATAATTGGAAAACAAAAAAACACAAAAAGCAAAAAAAAAAAAAAAAGTCTTCTATAATCACAAGCAGTTTAGTCGTTCATTGCTAGAAGTGGAATTTTCTCACTATATATTCTCACTAAATCTATCTCTCCAGCCCCAGAACAGGAATTTGCCTATAGGGTACTCAATATATATATGTGGCATAATTGAATGAAATAATTTGCTAACATTTAAGCTCTTACATGGAGAAGGAAATGGCAACCCACTCCAGTATCCTTGCCTGGAAAATCCCATGGACAGAATAACCTGGCAGGCTGCAGTCCATAGGGTCGAAAAGAGTTAGGCATGACTGAGCGACTTTCACTTTCGAGCTCTTACATAGCCTAGAGATGTCAAAGTCGCTATAAAATAAATTGTCTTGACTTGGGGCTTTTCACAGAGAGCTGTGTTGGTAAAAATATTGACTTGAGAAAGTGCATCAACTCCTTTCTGCCACTAGGGGACAACATAGTGCAGTAAAGAAATCCAGTTTTAAAGACTATTTTAAAAAAACAGGTTAGTACTTAGAGCTAATACTTGTTGATAACTGTGACTAAGTCAAGTCAGTATTGCAGGAGGAGGCTTAAAGCTACATCAGCATATTTTAAGCTGGACACAGGGTAAGCATGTGCCCAGATTAAAAATACATCCATAAAAATAGTCTGTTAATATGCTTAAAAATAAAGTACCATATAAAAAGGTAGCAGATGAAGATTTAGTGCTTCATCACTTTAAAGTCCCCTCCTGTCACCCAATCAAATTGCATATATGGTCTAATAGCAAAAAAAGATGTCATGTACATATTAAAGAGAATATTCTTTCCTCTTCTCAACAGGAAAAGATCTGATTTTAAAAAATCATCATCTGCTGATGTGAATGGTGCAGTAGTCATTTCACGGGGGGAATGCACTGGTTCCAGTTTTGCTAAGTGGCTGTTGACTAAATATATGCCATCAAAACCGAGTGTCAGTTGCTCATCTAATATAGGCAAGTCTATGAATAGATCTCTTGTGTGGAAACCCGTTGGACAACCCCGCTTCAGATAGAAATGCCCATGGGCGAGGAGGTCAGGCAACATCTCCATTGTTAACTGGGAGGGTCACGGGGACTGGGAGAGAGGGATTTTCTTTTATTACAATATTATATTTTATTAGCATAAACCTGAATTTGGCTCAGTGGTCATGGCTGATTATTTGAGAAACTCATTCTTTTTTTGTTTTCTATCTTCAGTTTGTCTTTCCAACCGTCTTGAGGTTTGGCCTTCTAACCATTTACAGGTAGATCCAGGCCACCCCAGCCTTTGGCTGCAGTGTCCTCCCCTCAAGGAGTCTTAGTGGACAGAGCTTGTGGCCTCGTCCCTGGTAGGAGCGCAAATTTGGAATCAAAGAGCCTCAGAGCCGGTATTGGAAGAAGGGAGCAGTGCTCCCTGCTGGGCTCTTTCATGGGGCCTTAAATAATGGGAATTTAGCTGCTTGGGAGTAAAATAATTGCAAAAGCCAAGCAGTTCAGGGGTTGTCAGCTTGGGCTGCCTCCACTTTCTGAGGGTTGATGGGGGTCCTAGAGCAGCTCTGCGCCCCCTCCAGAGTCTGGCCCCACCTGGGTCCTCTCCTGCTTTGCTGACTTTGGAGGCTGTAAAGGAGAGAGCAAGCCAACTCCTTCAGAGTCAAGGTTGTGAGGAGAGTAAAGGGCCAGATGGGGGCTGATCATCCTCTTATTTATCTTTTTATTGGAGTGTTATTGCCTTACAATGTTGTACTAGTGTCTGCTGTACAGCAAAGTGAATCAGTTATATGTATATAGCCATGTTGTGCTTAGTCGCTCAGTCGTGTTCGACTCTTTGTGACCCCATGGACTGTAGCCCGCCAGGCTCTTCTGTCCATGGGGATTCTCCAGGCAAGAATATTAGAGTGGGTTGCCATGCGCTCCTCCAGGGGGTCTTCCCAACCCAAGGATCGAACCCAGGTCTCCCGCACTGCAGGCAGATTCTTTAGTCTGAGCCGCCAGGGAAGCCCTTTTTTGGATTTCCTTCTCGTTTAGGAGACCACAGAGCACTGAGTTCCCTGTGCTGTACAGTAGGTTCTCGTTAGTTACCTGTTTTATACCTAGTAGTGTGGCTATGTCCATCCCAATCTCCCCATTCATCCCACCCCCAGATCCCCCTCCACTCTATATGTGTCCATACATTTGTTCTCTCTTTCTGCTTTGCAAATAAGTTCTTGATGGTCCTTTCTAAAACTCTGCTTTCCAAGGCTGCTCCCAAGCTTTCGGTCTTAAGTATCCCCCTTCTCTCTCTCTTGCTCTTTGCCAGGGAATATCTAGACAGGAATTCCCTAATATCTCTATTAGGAAATTCCCTGGAGACTGAATAGGTAAACACTGGATTTATGGAAACCAAAACTTGATCTAATGTTTACATCCTCAGCCTTAGCATAGAGGAGGCCTTTGGTTTTCATGACTCTGGTTTCAGCCCCTGCCGACTTCTGAGAAGCACAGAATGACTGCCCTGTTTTCACTGGGGCTCTGAGACACTCAGAAGGAGCCCCAAGTTCATAGGGAAAACTTCACCTTGGACATTAGCACCAGGGGGAGGGTGGAAGGATGAGGCTGTCGGGTTAGTTTCTTTTGCTATAATCCATCAACATCTTGGCTGTATATGTAGTTTCACGTGTGAACTAGTTGGGAGGAGGGGGCATCCTCAGGGTTTGCTGTTTCCTGCTCCTTATCTTGCATCACCAGTCAACTGGCAAAACTCGAAGTTCTGGTAGCATTGGAAGCTCTGCTGAGACACATAAGATTTGGGTGACCCAGGGGGTGGAACGCCTTCTGAAGGACAGAGACCGATGGCTAGAAGCAAAAGGAAATTGGTGGCACAGATGGACGTGCTGCCATTCATCACCATATACGCAGCCTCTTCCTTGTATGTATAAGAGTCCAAGGAGCCCAGGTCAAAACAGAAATGGAAATAACGGGTGTTGCTATTCAGGCGTGGTTTGGCTGACAGCTCGGCCTCCTTATTTGAAAATACAGAAGTTGATTTTCTGGAATGCTAAGCATTGTCCCTGCACCTGACCCACTGACTCCCTTTTAAGGACCCAGGACATGCAATCTATTTGTAGACAGTCGGCAGCTATTTTTGAAGTCAGAACGTCTGGGGGAGTCAGGAAGTGTGCCAAATAGGTTGCTCCAAAGCCTGGTGGTGTGTGTTCTCTGATGGTGCCTAGAAGGGCCTGTGGGAGGCAGAGGCAATGAAGTTTCTCGCTTGAACAGCCTCCCAGGCTTGAGGCAGCAGCTGAAGATCAGTTCCTTTAACCCAGAAAGCCAATCCTGAACCTGGCAGGCTCCAGCAGCCTAGGGTTCTGTTATTATGTAAATGGCCCAACTGTGCAGGCTTTTAAGAGCTTTGGCAAAGGGTAACCCTTTTTCTGCCAAAAGGTAGGCGGTGGCTTTGCTTGCCAGTCCAAGGTTTGTACGGGAAACAGTAGGTGACCTACAAGCCAGCCAGCCTGACCACTTGCACATGGCCTTATTAGGCAGACAGGCAGGCCAAGGAGGCTGGCACCTGGGGACAGGCCGGCAGAGCGGGTGGCAGTGGGCTTGCGTCCTGTAAGGAGCACAAACCCTGGAGACGTGGCCTAGAACCGCTCAATTAATTCTGTCGCAGTGATGCCAGAATAGGCATTCTCCTTGGCAGACACACTGTATGGTGGGGTCGGAAAGCAGGAGGTGACTCCCCAAGGACGGGGGGGCACAGCTCCTTTTCCCAGGGCTCTGCTTACTGTGTAGCTTGTCCTGTCAAATCCTGTGGCAGGACTCACTCTACAAGGTATGGGCTTAGCCCAGAAATGTTTAATGCTTTCCTTTTAGTTCAGGATGTTTTGGAGAGTCAGAATCTTGATCGCATTTTATAGTCAAGTCTTTGTAGGGGTGAGGTCATGCTTGGGGAACTGTCATGGGGCAGCAAGCCCTGGGGGCAGGGGATCTGGTTTGAAGGCTGTTGGATGGGCCTGGGACCAGGCACTCCCATCGCTCCCTGAAAATGCAGGTTCGACTGAACAAGCTCTTAAGTGACCTGTCCATGTGAATTTCTCTTCCATAAATGGCACTCCTTACATCCGCTTCGTTCTCTTCAATAATACAGTCGAATGAGCGTGGGTGGATGGCAACCACAGCTCAGCTTCCAGGGATGTCAAACTTGATTGAATCTTTTAGGTTGAATCCATCCTCTCTCTCTCTCTCTCTCTCTCTTACTCTCTCTCTCGTGTGTATGTGTGTGTGTGTCTGTGTTTTCCCCCCAGATTTGAGGCAGTAGGTAGAAACTAGGGAAGAGGGTACTTTCTGTACTGAAGTTTTTGTTCAGATGTCGCAAGTTCTGGAACTTAAGCAGCTCGTGAACCCAAGCTGTGCAGTAGACAGTGAGCAGGGGTGGGGGTAGAGAAGGAGCTGGAATTGGTGATATGTGGGTTCAAGTTCTTGTCTCTGGTCTAAATGGCTTCCTCCTCCTGTCTGTACCTGGTGCAGACACTGGGCAGCCTCCCAAGAAGGCAGGCACTACAGCAGCTGTTCTGGCCGCCCTGTCCCCTCACTCACGTGATTCCTTCCAGAAATCTTGTGGTAGCAAAGCTCCCCAGCTGCCTCTGTGAACAGGGGCCCTCCTCCTGCTGGAGTCAGATAAGGCTTCTGTTTGTGGACTATCACATCCAGGGGCAAAGGGCATGTTTGACTTTGTTGTTGTTGTTTAGTCTCTAAGTCGTGTCCAACTCTGCAACCCCATGGACTGTAGCTCACCACGCTCCTTTGTCCATGGAATTCCCCAGGCTAGAATATGGGAATTGCCATGCTCTCTTCCAGGGGATCTTCCCAACCCAGGGATCAAACCTGTGTCTCCTGCATTGTCAGCCGGATTCTTTACCACTGACCCACTAGAGTTGACCTTTAATTGACTTACTTCTGCTTCTTGTCATTCAGGGAAGGGGTGAATTGACTTTTCCCATCCTATTAAAGAAATCTTTATTTCTTTTCCTGTTTAAAGTGTCTGTTTCCATCTCTATGAATTGCTTAGCTGATTGGCCTCCCAGGGCATGAACTTTGGCTTTGACTTGTTCTTAATACATAAACCTCTGACCTCTACAAAAAGGAACCTGTTATCTTGGTGCCAAGCTCTGCTGGGATGTTCTAAGGCTCTGGGACTTGAGGCAAATCTCACTGGCCAGGGAGAAAATGATTGCATTTCACATTTTAAAGAGAAAAAGATGAACTGTGTCCAGTATGAGGAGGAACATAGAAGTCTCTCTTTATACCTCACAGAGATATCAGAAGAAGGGAAGTGACTTCTTGTTAGAACATACTCAAGCTCTGAGTTAGACTCCACAAAAGTTTACTGCATGTAAATTTCAAGACCATTGCTTGAATCTTTGACGTCCTAGTTATCTTGAATGTGGGAGTTAGAATTCTAGCAGGTGGGCAATTGAGTTTTCCCATCTGATTTTAAAATCTGTGTATATAGATTTAATGATAAAAGAGTCTTTGCTTTTGAGGAATAGCCACTGTTTTGGGAAAGTGAGAGTGCTGATTTTTTCAAAGGGGAGGAAAGTGACTTAATCACTAACTCTAACAAGTTATATGACTTTAATCGACTTTGTCTGACTATTTTTTAATCACTTAAATGTGTGATTAGCTATAGTGGAGCAGCAATAATTATTTGACTCCCAACTCAGTATGAATGTAAAAAGACAAAAAGACTCTTTACCATCTGAGTCATCAAAAAGACAAATGGTAATGGGACATTTGTCTGGGACACTGCCGTTTACATGCTTATTTTCATGTGTTGTCACAGTTGAAATGCTTCAGCTTGTGGCATCGGGTGATTTGAAGGCAAAAGGAGGAAGGAGGGGCTGTACGTTTTCTGTTCTAGGGACTGAGCCAGGCAGGAACTATGTACCGTTTGCTTCCGTTTTACTTGGGCTCTTGGTTCATCTGAAGCTCCTGGAAGTTTCTTCCATTAGACCCAGGAAGAATGTATCATACCTGGGAAGACGAATGCATGTGCCTGATGAGAGCAATGGAAGAAGTAGGGAAACCTTCAAGGAGTCAAGGAAAACAGGTGGAAAGGACCATGTGCAAACATCCGCCCTTGGTGTATCCAGTGATCTCCTCGTCCAGACCGTGAATGTGTTCACAGGACTGATGCCCTGGTCCCTGACCTCTAGTTGTTGCTCAGTGAATCCTGTGCAAGAACAAGAAATGGGTCCAGAGATGCAGAGAATGTTCTTCAGGAGACAGGAAAGGTTCAGGCCATCAGGGGTCAGGGTAAACCTTTGACGTCTGTCGTTTGTATGTAGGGTTCAGGTCACTGGCTGAGCATCTACTGGAAGTATTCTGCAGGTAATGAAGAAGCGTCAACCTCCACTTTCCATCTCAGTCTCAATCCTGGAGTCCCCTGGGACTTACCTCTGTGTCGCCAGCTTCAGGTGGCTGGGACACGAAGGCTGGCTGGTCACACCTAATGGAGACCAAGCCCCACCAGTGCTGTGGGCAGCCAGGTGGGGGAGGGATGGCAGTCACCAAGTTCTTTATACGAAAAAGGTGCTATGTATAGGTTTTTACATTTCACTGTCTGTGGTTCAACCTCTGAACCTCTGTCCCAGTTCAGAGGTTGAAGCCCTAAGAGGCACACAAGCCACATATTAGGAGATGTCAGGCGATCTCTCTGTTCCTAAGAGAGCATTTGCTGTCTTGACACCTGCAGAGCAAGCAGCACGATGCGGTTCAGCTTGGTGTCCGGGTGTGAAAGGGACCCAGACATACCTTTTTTGTTTGGCTTCAGTGACAGCTCCTGTGTTTCTTTGCAGCACACAGATCCCACACCCTGCTGTCTGGGAAGCTCTCCATTGCCCTCCCCCCCCACCTCTTAATGTCCTGGTCAGGCCCCTCTCAACTCCTAGACGGGACCCCATTTAAGCTCACCCCTCCTATAAGCATCGTTCTCATCCCATTTCTCATGCTTTCATCCCTCTTTCTCCTGCCCCATCTAACCCTATCCTTATCGGTCTTACCTTCTAGAAGCTTTGCTTCACCATACTCATCCCTCTGATCTACTTTCCTGCTTCTTCCTGGTCTCGTATTGCAAATCGTTCAGACCAATGGTTTTCGAACTTCGGACCATCTCAGAGTCACCTGGGGTGGGGACACTTCCTTCTTCTTTTCTTAAATTTTATTTATGTTTGGCTGTGCTGGGTCTTTGCTGCTGCACAAGTTTCTCTCTTAGTTGCAGTGAGCAGGGGCTACTCTCTGGCTGTGGTGCTCGGGCTTCTCATTGCAGTGGCTTCTGTTGTTGCAAAGCATGGGCTCTAGGGCACCCAGGCTTCAGTGGGCTCAGAAGTTGTAGCTCCCGAGCTCTAGAGCACAGGCGCAGTAGTTGTGGTACATGGGCTTAGTTGCTCGGTGGCATGTGGGATCTTCCCGGATCAGGGATCAAACCCCTATCCCCTGCATTGGCAGGCAGATTCTTTACCACTGAGCCAGCGAAGCCCGGGCACTTTCATTTTTAGCAAGCATCCATGGGGCACCCATGCTTAATATCAGATAGGAAACTGACTCAGAAGGGTAAGCGAATCCTTAGTCATTTCTGTGAGCAGAGCAGAATACGTCTTTGACTTCTTTGTCATAATCTTCCTTCGCCACTCAGTGGGGGACAGGATCTGCTTTCTGGGTGACTCTTGTACAAGGAGAGCCCGCCAGGAACAGTCACATGTCGCTGAATGCCTCCTCCCCCCAGTCAACCAGCAAATGTGTTGGGAACCTGTTATGAGACTGTAGATAAGGTCTCCTGGGTATCAGGTAACATGACCTTAGGGAAACATGAGAGGTATGGGGAATGGCAGGTTGCTGCACGTTTCTTGGGTTCTCATGATGGAATGTCGTTGTGGAGGTAGCTGTGGTGGTTGTTTTTATTAAGATGCCCTTCTGAGGACAAGGGAGCCCAGAAATTCTTTTACTCAGAGCTCTTTCCTTCAAATCACTTCAGCATAACTCTGAGTGTTAGGATCTATCAGGGGTCAACACTGATTTTACCTGTTTACTTGTCTGCCATTTGGATTTGAGACTCTTAAAAAAATTCTACCTGATGATTTAATATTTCCTAATTTTCTGTTTGTTTGAAAACTGTATTGTGAGTGTTTAGTGACTGGCATTCTCTGACCTTCCTGGATCACTGTACTTGTGTCAGGCCCCCTTCCCTTGGACAGGGGGTCTCCCTTAGTGAGGGGAGAGTTGGCTCCCTGCAGCTCTAAAGAAAGAGTGTCTGCACCTCATGGTGATCTAAGAGACAGATTCTGATCTTATACAGTGAACACCTAGGTGTCTGTCTATCGCGTCACTGCTTAAGGACCCTTTGTGTGTAGGTGCCCTGACAGATCAAAAGCATCCTTGGTATCTCCCTGACCCGGGTCAGCATCTATCTTTGGTCCCCTGCCCCTCAGGGGAGCTGTGCCCTGGGTGCCCTACACCTGCCTACATTTTGTATCTGTCTGTGCTTTACCTACAGTGTATGTTTTTTTTTATTGTAGTTATATATATATATATATATAATTTAACACTTTTATCTATTTTTAAGAGCACAGTTCAGTGGCATTAAGTACATTTCACATTGTCATATAGACAACACCACCATCCACCTCCAGGGCTTTTTCATTCCCCAACTGGACCCGTTCCATTAAATGCCAGCTCCCCGAGTCTCCTACCCCTAGTTCCTGGTAACCTCTCTACTCTCTGTCTCTGTGAATCTGACTCTTCTGCTCACCTCTTCTCTGTGGAATCTTACAAGGACTGTCCTTTTATGACTGTCTTGTTTCACTAAACATAAGGTCTTTGAAGTTCATCTATGACATGTTCATCGCATGTGTCAAAATTCCATTTTTCAAGGCTGAATAATATTCCACAGTATGTATCTTTCAGTGTATATCTTAAACATGAAGCTCACCTTTATTTTTTCTTCCTCTGAGAAACTGTCGACTATCCTCTCTTCCTCTAAGCTATCTGGATTGTTTTGCCCAAGATTCATTAGCAATAGATTCAAAATCAGCAAGAAATTCAAATGATTAAATTCTCACAACAAATGTAAACATTCCTTGTTTGAACATTTAATATAAAGCATTAGTAAGTCATTTGAGTGATCAGAATAAGCCTTTTCATTATTATTATTATTATCATCTTTGGCTACACGGTGTGGCATGTGGGATCCCTGCCCAGGGATTGAACCTATGTCCCCTGCATTGGAAGCATGGAGTTGTAACCACTGGAAGTCCCATAAAAAAGGAATTCTTGAATATAGCAAGACTGACATGTTTCATTCTACCCATCTGATAAAGAAATATCTGTGAGTCATAATATTTCTTATTTTTGAAAGTACTTTTAAGCCTTTTCATCTCTGCCTGCATGGCCTGTTTTAAATTATTTTACATAATCACACAACGCCAGATTTTATATGCAGACTTGCCCTAAATATTACCACTAACTAAAAATCACCAAGTGTTTCACAATGCCAGTAAAATGAGGAACCTGGAACATACAAATAACCAGTATGTGATAAAAGGAAATGAAACAGTCGGGATGGCTTCCCAGATGAAGGGATTGCCCTGTGGATGGGAATTCTGCCCCAAAATTAAGAGTCTGAACACACAAATAAAATCCACCCAAGAAAATGGGAATACCATTTACAGCTGCTGCTAGCATACAAAACACTCCTTTTGTAGGCTGTAAAAATATATCCTGTACTTTGGAATGTCAGCCCAGCCATCAACTATAGTAGCTTATGGTAGATTTCATTAAAACCATTCTGTGGCACTTTGTAATTTTAGAAATGCACCAATAAGTCACTATAGTGTGTGTCCCAACAGTTGTTAGTCATCATTTCACACTGCCCTGTACTGCCTTGAATTTCAGCTCATTTTCCTGTCCACCGGGGCTGCCCTCGTTGCTGTCCACACAATAGGGAATTCAAGATGACATCATACAGTGGTGTGCCCGGTATCTGCATCTCTTTTCAGCACTCAGATGCCCACCGCCCACAGAGTAATTAACACACTGCCTTGTTCAGAGTGCCTCCACATCATTTTCTCACCGAGTCACATCCCTACTTTCTTATTTCTCTCCTGATTTTGTTGTAGGTGTGAATGGCTGTTTTTGCCTTTAGAGATGTATTTTAAGGGGTCAGTCTAGGTTTGAGTGTTTCTCCCAGACCACACCGTATCTCTGTCTTCTCACCTGCAGATGGGGATACCAGTAGTAGCATCTCCTGGAGCAGAAATGTTAACTCCACAAGAGTTAACGCCCACAGAGCACTTAGCATCGCACCCACCCCACCGCGCTGTCAGCGAGGGTCCAGGTCTAACTGGCTTCTTCCCATTATCACACCAAGTGTGGTGGGAAATGGCTAGTTGCTGGTTGGGGTATTTGACTCTCTCCCTTTTTGTTGGTTTTGTTTCCATTTCCTCCACCCAAAGGACAGCTGCCCCTTGTTCTGCAGGGATGCATGAATGGCATCAGCCAGAACCGCCCCAGCCGTGATCAGGCCGCACACTCCTGACGGTTTATCAACTTGATCCTTTGTCATCTGATGCCTCATCATTTGACCTTGGCAACATAGAAGGTGGTACTTCTTACCTGGACGCTTGGCGATAATGTCCACAGCTGTACAACAAAATTATCTCCCTGGTTTTTCCCATTGTGCAATGTCCCGGGAGAATCTTTGACTTTTTCTTCCTGTTTCTCCCTACACACACACATTCATGCTCCCCGTCATTGCCTCACATTTTAGGAAAGACAAGATGACTCTAGAAGGAGTCTCAAAGGAGGGAGTGGCCCAGCCATCTCCAACCTTTTTGGCACCAGGGACCAGTTTCACGAAAGACAGTTTTTCCACAGACCTGGTGGGAGTAGGGAGGGGGGGGATGATGTGGGGATAATTCAAGTGCATTACATTTATTGTGCACTTTATTTCTATTATTATTACATCAGCTCCACCTCAGATCATCAGGCATCAGATCCTGGAGGCTGGGGAACTCCTTTTCTAAGCCACCTAGTTAAGAACTGAAGTTGGCCGGGAATGGGACCGAATCTAAGGCTGGGGATGAACCATAGCGGTTCCATTGCTTGTCTGCTTTCAGGATTCATTCATTCATTCAACCCCTCATTCATGCATTCGTCTGATGTTCATAGGTCCTTGTTTTAAGCTAGGGATGTGCCTAGAAGTGTCCAGGCGTTCTCCCTCAAGTTTACATAATCTTTTAGCCAGGAGACAATGATGGTTTTCAAGCAAGAAAAGTTTAATTGGCAGAAGAGAAGTCCCAAGGGAGATGGAATTAATAAGGGGCTTTCACGGGTGGCTTCAGTGCTGGTTACGGTAGTAGGGCGGGGAATAGGGGTTTGATCCAGACATTTCCTCAGTGGTCAGGGCCCACCTGGAGTCAAGTTTGAGAAAGCCTCAAGTATTGCATGTTATTGAGGATGTTGGCGAATCTCTGTGTTAGCTCTCCTATTTATAGCCAAGAAACGAATAAAGTAGGCTTAAAGGAATGGGCAGTTTGACCTTGTGCACAGGCCTGTAGTCATGATTTGTTCCTGAAACTTTAGGCCAATTCTAAGCCTTGGGATTTCAGAAGGACCTATTACCTTCATCTTTTTTCTTAATGATTTTTAAATTACTTTTATTTTTTAATTGGAGTACAGTTGCTTTACAATGTTGTCTTAGCTTCTGCTATACAACAAAGTGAATCAGCCACATTTATACGTACATCCCCTCCCACTTGAGCCTCCCGCCTGCCCCATCCCACCCTCTAGGTCATCACAGAGCACCAAACTGAGCTCCCTGTGCTTTGCAGCAGCTGCCCACTAGCATCTCTTTTACGCATAGCCGTGTATATACGTCAGGGATACTCTCATTTTGTCCCACCCTCTCCTTCCCCTATTGTGTGTTCTCTCCATCTGTGTGTCTATTCCTGCCCTGCAAATAGGTTCATCAGTACCATTTTCCTAGATTCCATACTATATGCATAAATATATGATATTTGTTTTTCTTATTACCTTCATCTTTATTTCTACATAATTGTTTTGGCAATTATAGAATGCCTATTGTGGAAACTTTGAAAATGAGGGGAAAATATGGAGAGACTTACCTATGAGTTGGGAGATAATTCATGTTTGGGGCTCTGTATTGCCTTTCTGATAAGGTGTGTGTGTGTGTCTCTAACATATCATGAAAAACTTTCAGATCACCAGTGGAGTTTCAAACATGGTTTTCTTGTAATCTGTCTACCTGTTCTTCTCCATGTCCCTCTGTGTGAGCTGGTTCAAGTTTTGTACGTTTATAAACACAACTGTGGTAAAGTCCTTGTACTTGTTCACTGTAATTTCATTGAGTACATCTCCAGAAGTAGAGTTCCTGAGTCATTGTTTTATACACCCCCCAAGGTCGCTGATAACATCCTTACCTTGTGCTTCTGCCACGAGTTAAGGGCCTGGGAAAGGGGGAGGAGGAATCAGAGTAATCAGTTGCTTGCTTTCTCTGTGACACTCACCCCCACCAGGCACACTGACTTCTGTCTTTGCCTTAGATCTCAGCTATGCTCATGTCTGGAGTCAGCCCTGGTCTTGAGGAATGTCTGTGGCACCAAAACCAGACCAGGAAATCATATGAGATAAGCAACTAGCAGCTGACTTGCTCCCCATCTTGGGGTCAGATTGGTCTTTTTGCCAATTAAGGCGACATGGGCTCTCAGGCTGGGAGACACTGTGACCTCAATCCAGGACGAGTTTAGGGCAGTGGTCCCTGTTGTTTTGTGCCCAGGCCAACGTGGGAGCTGTCCTGGGAAGAGTAAGAGGAGATAGATTTCCAGTCTGGTACTGCCACACTGTAAGCTGTGTGATCCTGAAAGAGTTGTCCAACATTTTGCAAAAAGAAAGGCAGGTGTGGGAGTGTAATTGGTGCAGCCACTATGAAGAACAGTATGGAGACTCCTCAGAAAACTAAAAATCGAGCTACCATGTGATCCTGCCATCCCACTCCTGCACATACACCCAGAGAAAACTATAATTCAAAAGGATACATGCACCCCCATGTTCATAACAGCACTATTCACAATAGCCAGGATATGGAAACAACCTAATGTCCCCCAACAGATGAATGGATAAAGAAGAGGTTTACAGAGAAGATAGAGGTTTATAGATAAGAGGTGACATATATATACAGATGATGGAATATGAACTCAGCCATGAGAAAGAATGAAATAATGCCATTTGCAGCAACATGGCTGGACCGAGAGATTATCATACCGAGTGAAGTAATTCAAAAAAAGAAAGACAAATACCATGCGATATCACTTATATGTAGAATCTAAACTATGGCAGAAATGAACTTATCTATGAAACAGACAGACTCACAGACATAGAGAAAGAACAGATTTGTGGTTACCAAGTGGTGGGGAAGAAAGGGTTGGGAGTTTGGGGTTAGCAGATGCAAATCATTATATATACAAGGTTCTCTATGGAACTGTATTCAATATCCTGTAACAAACCATGGTGGAAAGAATATGAAAGTGAATATATACATATATACACATCAGTTCAGTCACTCAGTCGTGTCTGATTCTTTGCGACCCCATGGACTGCGCAGCATACCAGGCCTCCCTGTTTACCACCAACTCCTGGCGCTTGTTCAGATTCATGTCCGTTGAGTCAGTGATGCCATCCAACCATCTCATCATCTGTCAGCCCCTTCTCCTCCTGCCTTCAATCTTTCCCAGCCTCAGGGTCTTTTCCAATGAGTCAGTTCTTCACATCAGGGGGCCAAAGTATTGGACTTCCCAGTCCTTCCAATGAATATTCAGGACTGATTTCCTTTAGGATCGAATGGTTTGATCTCCTTGCAGTCCAAGGGACTCTCAAGAGTCTTTTGAACAGCACAGTTCAAAAGCATCAATTCTTTAGCACTGAGCTTCCTTTATTGTCCAACTCTCATATCCACACTTGACTACTGGAAAAACCATAGCTTTGACTAGATGGACCTGTGTTGGCAAAGTAATGTCTCTGCTTTTTAATATGCTGTCTAGGTTGGCCATAGCTTTTCTTCCAAGGAGCGTCTTTTAATTTCATGGCTGCAGTCACCATCTGCAGTGATTTTGGAGCCCAAGAAAATAAAGTTTCTCACTGTTTCCATTGTTTCCCCATCTATTTACCATGTAGTGATAGGACCATGGCTTAGTGATGGGATGCCATGATCTTAGTTTCCTGAATGTTGAGCTTTAAGCCAGCTTTTTCACTCTCCTCTTTCACTTTCATCAAGAGGCTCTCTAGTTCCTCTTCACTTTCTGCCATAAGGGTGGTGTCATCTGTGTATCTGAGGTTATTGATATTTCTCCCAGCAATCTTGATTCTAGTTTGTGCTTCATCCAGCCCAGCATTTTGCATGATGTACTCTGCATATAGGTTAAATAAGCAGGGATACAATATACAGCCTTGACGTACTATTTCCCAATTTGGAACCAGTCTATTGTTCCATGTCTGGTTCTAACTGTTGCTTCGTAACCTGCATACAGATTTCTCAGGAGGTAGGTAAGGTGGTCTGGTATTCCCATCTGTTGAAGAATTTTCCACAGTCTGTTTTGATCCACACAGTCAAATTCTTTGGTGTAGTCAATAAGGTAGATGTTTCTCTGGAACTCTCTTGCTTTTTCAATGATCCAGTGGATGTTGGAAATTTGATCTCTGGTTCCTCTGCCTTTTCTAAATCCAGCTTGAACATCTGGAAGTTCTTGGTTCACGTACTGTTGAAGCCTGGCTTAGAGAATTTTGAGCATTACTTTAATAGCATGTGAGATGAGTACAACTGTGTGGTAGTTTGAGCATTCTTTGGCATTGCCTCTTTGGATTTGGAATGAAAACTGACCTTTCCCAGCCCTCTGGCCACTGCTGAGTTTCCCAAATTTGCTGGCGTATTGAGTGCAACACTTTCACAGCATCATCTTTTAGTATTTGAAATAGCTCAACTGGAATTCCATCACCTCCACTAGCTTTGTTCATAGTGATGCTTCCTAAGGCCCACTTGACTTCATATTCCAGGATGTCTGGCTCTAGATTAGTGATCACACCATCATGATTATCTGGGTCGTGAAGATCTTTTTTGTACAGTTCTTCCGTGTATTCTTGCCACCTCTCCTTGATATCTTCTGCTTCTGTTAGGTCCAGACCATTTTTGTCCTTTATCGAGCCCATCTTTGCATGAAATGTTCCCTTGGTATCTCTAATTTTCTTGAAGAGACCTCTAGACTTTCCCATTCTATTATTTTCCTGTATTTCTTTGCACTGATCACTGAAGAAGGCTTTCTTATCTTTCCTTGCTATTCTTTGGAACTCTATATTCAAATGGGTATATCTCTCCTTTTCTCCTTTGCCTTTCACTTCTATTTAGTAACTGCTGCTGCTACTGCTAAGTCACTTCAGTCGTGTCTGACTCTGTGCGACCCCATAGACGGCAGCCCATCAGGCTCCACCGTTCCTGGGATTCTCCAGGCAAGAACACTGGAGTGGGTTGCCATTTCCTTCTCCAATGCATGAAAGTGAAAAGTGAAAGTGAAGTTGCTCAGTCGTGTCCGACTCTTCGAGACCCCATGGACTGCAGCCTACCAGGCTCCTCCGTCCATGGGATTCTCCAGGCAAGAGTACTGGAGTGGGGTGCCATTGCCTTCTCTGCTATTTATTAACAGCTATTTATAAGGCCTCCTCAGACAACCATTTTGCCTTTTTCATTTCTTTTCCTTGGGGATGGTCTTGATACCTGCCTCCTATACAATGTCACAAACCTCCGTCGATAGTTCTTCAGGCACTCTATCAGATCTAACCCCTTGAATCTGTTTGTCACTTCCACTGTATAATCATAAGGGATTTAATTTATGTCTAATTATTGGAAAGGAAATGAAAAACAAACATGGCTACTTTCTATTGATATAAAATGTAGATTTCTTTGTAGTCTTGTTTTTCAAATACTTTTTTAAAATAACATCTTGGCCCTCTTCCCACTTCAGCTCTTTCTTTTCTGTATTTATTTATTTATCTATCTGGTGTGTTGGGTCTTAGTTGCAGCATATGGGATCTTTGGGGCTTTGCATGGATCTTTCCTTGTGGTGCGCAGTTTCAGTAGTTGTGACACATGGGCTTAGTTGCTCCATGGCTTGTGGGATCTTAGTTCTCCGACTGGGGATCAAACCCACATCTCCTGCCTTACAGGGCAAATTCTTAACCACTGGACTACCAGGGAAGTCCCTTCATAGTCTTTTTTTGTTTGTTTCATGTGAATGGGGTATTTAAATAGGAAGTTAAATCGAGTGTGAATGGGGTGGATGGGGTACTTAAATAGTAGGTTAAATTGCATATCCGTAGTTTAATAAAGACTTGTTTTGTTTTTTTGGCTGTGAAGCCCTATTTAAATTTGTTTGCTTTGTTTCATAATTGTTGGGTGAGGCAAGTCATTGTAGGAAGATCCATGACCAACTTAAAGAGGATATCCACATTCTTTATTTTTGGCCACACACTGTGGCTTGTAGGATCTTAGTTCCCTAACCAGGGAGCAAACCCAGGTTTCATGACAATGAAAGCCTAAGTTCTAACCACTGAACGACCAGGGAATTCCCTCCAAATTCTTTTTATTCTGGGAATTCCCTGGCAGTTCAGTCCTTAGGACTCCATGTTCTTACTACAGTAGGCCCTGGTTTGACCCTTGGTGGGGAAATTAAGATCCCAGAAGCCAAGAGGCACAGCTTCCTGTCCCCAAATTCTTTTTATTCTGTACTGGAATTGTATTTTAAGATTTTTAACTAAAATTATCCCATCATAATAATTCAAAAGAAGCATTGAGAGTCCTTTAGGATGACGATTCTGTAAGAAGAATAGTTTTCAGGAATGTAAATGTTATGTTTTATAAACTAAATTTTTGCAGAGGATTATTTATAAACACAAACTGTATTCCATCCTATCTAATTATTCACTTTCAGAATCAGTTGCTTCTACAATTTCCTCCACTTCCTCTTTTTCCAGCAGCTCCTCCGCCTTCTGGTTCCTCATTAGCCATGGCCTAACAGTGAAGTTTCTGCTATAGTTACTCAGAGCAATTGTGTTGTTTTCTGGTGAGTTTTTTTAACCTGCTCTATTTGCTATTTCATCCTGACTTTGAGAGTTGAAGAAATCAGAAGGACAGAGAAAATGATAAATGTCACCACTGCTCCATAGACAACCTGTGTGTCTTCTGTGGCTGCGCCCTGCTGAATTTGCCATATAAGTCTTCCTTATCAAGTTATGTTTGTAGTTTAGAAATCACTTAAATCAGTCTGGTTTGAAAGCAGGATATAAAATCGATGCAAAGCACTTTAGACTGGTATGCAAGCATGCATAGTTGCTCAGTCATGTCTGACTCTTTGCGACCCTATGATTGTAGCCTGCCAGGCTCCTCTGTCCATGGGATTCTCCAGGCAAGAATACTGGAGTGGGTTGCCATGTCCTCCTCCAAGGGATCTTCCCAACCTAGGGATCCAACTCACATCTCCCGTGTCTCCTGCACTGGCAGGTGGATTCTTTACCACTGAGCCATCTGGGAAACTCCTTTAAAATGGCATCTCTAGCCTTCAGAAAAAGAGTATTCCATTCTTTCCTATGACCATTCAGCAAACCTCGTGGGCAGGCCTGCTATACAGCAAATAAGTGTTCAGTAGTAAACAGAAGCTTCAATACCTTGGCCACCTGATGCGAAGAAAAGACCCTGATGCTGGGAAGGATTGAGGGCAGGAGGAGAAAGGGGCAACAGAGGATGAGATGGTTAGGATGGCCTTGTTGACTCAATGGACATGAGTTTGAACAAGCTCTGGAAGGTGGTGAAGGACAGGGAAGCCTGGCGTGCTGCAGTCCGTGGGGTTGCAAAGAGTTGATACGACTGAGTAACTGAACAGCAGCAAGAACAACTAAACAGACAAAGATGGACACTCAGGGATCACTGCCTCCTAGAAGGGTGAAGGGGAGCAAATCATGATCTCGATTCTACCATCCCGGGGTCCTGTGACTCCATCACTAACCAAGTGTGTACCCAGAGCAAGTTACTTCTCTAGCCTTTTTTTCCCTCTTGTAAAGGAGATGATTTTACGTATCAAATTGTCAGTGTCTATTGCAGATTTTTCTTGGAGTTGCGTTACCTTACTTGACCCCACCAGCTACAGATTGTAGTTAAAAATAAACAGCAGACTCCAGGGTTCTGGGTTCTGCCTATAAGGAGCTTAGAAGTTACCAACTTCATCCCAGCAAGTGAAAAAGTGAACAGACTGAGAAATCAATCATTCTTCTCAGGTCCACAAAGAGGGGAGGAGTAAACCACCACCCCTAAGATCGTAGACACAGACAGGCCAATGGAGGGAGATGTGTCTTAAGGGAGCAGAGACAAGCAAAGCAATGGAGCAGAGGTAATCTCTTCAACCAATGGTGTTGGGACAACTGAACAGACACATGTGAAAAAAAAAAAAAAGAATCTAGACACAGACTTTATATCCAGCATAAAAATTAATTCAAAATGGATCATGAATATAAATGTAAAACACAAAACTATAAAACTCCCAGAAGATTACATAGAAAACCTTGATGACCTTAGGTATGTGATGCATTGTTAAATACAGCACCAAAGACACATTCCATGAAATAAATCATTGACCTGCTCAGTTCAGTTCATTTCAGTTGCTCACTTGTGTCCGACTCTTTGCAACTCTATGGACTGCAGCACTCCAGGCCTCCCTGACCATCGCCACCTCCTGGAGTTTACTCAAACTTGTGTCCATTGAGTCAGTGATGCTATCCAACCATCTCATCCTCCGTCCTCTTCTCCTCCTGCCTTCAATCTTTCCCAGCATCAGGGTCTTTACCAATGAGTCAGTTCTTCGCACTAGGTGGCCAAAGTATTGGAGTTTCAGCTTCAGCATCAGTCCTTCCAATGAATATTTAGGACTGATTTCCTTTAGGATCAACTGGTTGAATCTCCTTGCAGTCCAAGGGACTCTCAAGGGTCTTCTCCAACACTACAGTTCAAAAGCATCAATTCTTCCATGCTCAGCTTTCTTTATACTCCAACTGTCACATCCATACATGGGTACTGGAAAAACCATAGCTTTGACTAGACGGACCTTTGTTGGCAAAGTAATGCTTTTTAATATGCTCTCTAGGTTGATCATAATTTTGGTCAACTTTAGTTGACATACTAAACTTCATTAAATTGAAGCACTTGGTTCTGTGAAAGACAACATCAAGAGAGCTAGAAAAACCACCCACTGGGATAAGGTATATGCAAAAGACATATCTGATCAAGGACTGTTATCTAAAATATACCAAAAACTTTTAAAACTCAACAGAAAACAAACAACTGAATCAAATTTGGGCCAAAGACCTGAACAGACACCTTATCGAGGAAGAGATACAGATGGCCAGTAGGCACATGAAAATATCCTCCCATCATATGTCATTAGAGAAATGGAAATTAAAACAAGATGCCACGACCTACCTATCAGAATGGCCAAAATCCAGAGTCCTGATACCACCCAGTGCTGAACTCGCAGTCATTACTGGTGGGAATGAAAAATGGTCCAGCCACTTTGGAAGACAGTTTGGCAGTTTCTTACAAAGCTAATAATACTCTTTACCATATAATCTAGCAATCACATTCTTTGGTGTTTACTCAAAGAAGCTGAAAATGTATAGCCTTCACAAAAACCTACAATGAATGTTTAAAGCAGCTTTGTTCCTAATTGCCAAGACTTGGAAGCAACCACGATGTCTTGCAGTAACTGGATGGTTACATAAATTGTGCTATATCCAGACAATAGAATAGTATTAGGCACTAAAAATAAATGAGCTATCAAGCCATGAAAAGACATGGAGCATCCATAAATGCATGTATGTGCTAAGCTGCTTCAGTTGTGTCCGACTCTGTGCGACCCCATGGACTGTAGCCCACCAGGCTCTTGTGTCCATGGGATTCTCCAGGCAAGAACACTGGAGTAGGTTGCCATGCCCTCCTCCAGGGGATGTTCCTGACCCAGGAATGGAACCCACATCTCTTATGTGTCTTGCATTGACATACAGGTTCTTTACCACTAGCGCCCCCTGGGAAGACCCCTTAAATGCATACTGTGTGCTAAGCGAAAGAAGCCAGTCTGAAAAGACCCCATACTGCGTGATTCCGACTATATGACATTCTGGAAAAGGCAAAACTACGAAGACATAAAAACATCAGCGGTTGCCGAGGGAGGGGAGAGGGGAGGGAGATAAACAGGCTGAGCACAGAGGCTTTTGAGGGCCAAAGTACTCTGTATGATAGTAAAATGATGGATACATGTCGTGGTATATTCACAACCACAGAGTGGACAGTAGCAAGTGTGAACTCAGAGGGTAAACTCTGGTGGTTATGATGAGTCGTAGGTTCAATCGTAGGTTCATCCTTGGTAACTAACAAATGTAGCATCTGGCGGGGGATGTTGATGGCGGGGGATGTTGATGGCGGGGGATGTTGATGGCGGGGGATGCTGATGGCATGGGAGGCTGTGTGTGGGTGGGGGCAGGGAGTACATGAGAACTCTGTACCTTCTCTCAATTTTGTAGTAAACCTAAAACTGTTGGAAAAAATGTCTTTAAAAAAGTAAGATAAACAGGGTGAGTAGAGAAAGTAGTATTATACTTAGGAGCTTCTGTCTCAAATTAAAATTTTTGAACCTCTAGTAATATCTGCCTTTTCTGTTCCCACAGTTTCACTCATATGTTGTTCATCAACCTTAACTCTTAACTCAGGGGTTTTGGCTCCCTGTTCGATCAAGCATTTCACTGAACTTAGCCAAAGCCAGACTCGGAGCAGCCTGGGAATAGTTCAGAGGCTCTCCTTCATCCCGGTACATGGAGCATCTCTGGATGGCTCAGGTTTTATTTGTTTGTTTGCTTTTAGGGAAGGGAGGAGCTGTTCTGCCTCTCTTGACGGTGGTTAGGTTTACAACATTGTCTCCTTAGCCGACGCAGGAGCTGTGGTTCGGCCATGGCTCGGAAGTGTAACCTCATAAATGTCCCATCACTGGAATCCAGTCTATTTCAGCATCCACAGGCCTAATTTCTGCTTGTAATCTGATTACGGGGTCTGAGCTCTTCCAGCCTGCAGTGTCTCGCTTTGCGTTTACTCTACTCTCAAGGACATCAGTGCCTGACTGCCTTGCGCTGTGAAAAGCTCAACCCAATTTTGCTCAGACGGGCTGCAGGCCGTTGCTGCTTGAGAATTAGCTGTAGAGCAGGCTCTGTCCCCGAACTTGATGTGTGCAGCCATGTTCAGAAGCCCAGGGATTCCCAGCTACCTGGGCACTTTCAAGTTCTCTGAGAAACAAGGTAAGGAGAGAGAAATGGAAAATGCCCTCAAGTGTCTATTTAATAGAATCATGAATGTCTTGCATCTTCCATTTTACCTTGGATGCCCCGTTATACTGTTCTGTGGTTTTCTCAAAGGATGCTTTAAATATCTCATTGACTTTATAAATTAGCTTATCTTGGGATCGCTGAGAAAGGTGGCTTTTTTTCTGTTGTACGTTAAAGAAATTGCTAAACCACTAAAGCCTTTATGAAGGAAACATTGCAGATTACATCAGAATGCTCAAACTTTGGATTAAGTTCTGGATGTGCTGTACTTTAACTGAAATATTTTTCTAAACCAAATGTTATATCTACTAAATTTTTTCCAGTAGGCAGTGGTGTGTGTTTGCCTTTTTATGAAATCTTCAGGGGAGGCTGTTTGGAACAAAAATGTTGTCTTCTTAGTGGCTTCCTTTTGAGCCCACAGGAAAAGATGTGCTTTCAATTTAACTACTGAAGTGGCATCTCAGATTAGGTTCACAGATTGAACTAAAAAGAAATCTGTAGGTTATCTTGAATATCATATTGGAAATTTGGCCATTGTCTGTGAAAGTATTTTCTAGTCCAAATGCATGATTGGGAAGAGATTTGAACAACTGAGGCATCAGATTTAGGAATTTGCTTCTGCAATATTTGATAGCTTTTTGAACCAAGTTCTCTTTTTCTAAGCACATAACAAGGATATTTGTGTAATTAGCCGAAAAGTCTAGATGTTTAATTGGCATTATACCTTTGTATTGTGTTTCTCTAGTTGGTCCGAATTTCCAAATTCCAGGATTCGGAATGTATTTGATAGGTAATGACATGTCAGCAGCTGGTATATCTTGTACCTCCTTTTCCTCAAGCTTCTGCCCCTAAATATTAAGCAGTCAAAGGCTCTTCCATAGGGGAAGAAATTTCTGTAAGTGGTCTAATTGTGGTTTTCTGGGTGGACAAACGGTTGCTATGCCAAAAGCTGTAAAACAGATTACTTACCCAAAGCCGGTTATAAATTTGCCTGTGCCTGGTTTTCATTAACCAGTTCACTCGGATGTGTGTTTTTGCTGGACGCGATTGTTACCAGCTGTCTTTGTGTAATATATGTCTTGTCTTCAAAAATAAATAAGTGGCAAATTTGAGGTGTCATTATCATTTAGATTTTAATGAAGGCAATAAAAACACAGCTGAAGTGTCCCTTCCACTGTTCATCAACCCCTCACGCACCCCAACTCCTGCTGTGCCTTCTGTAAAAGCATCAAATATACCAGGCAGCGATGATTTTAAACCTTTCTGGTTACCTGGACCAAAATTGTTTAATTTTTTTCCCCCTTTTTTGCCCCTGAGGATAATAGCTATGTTTTTCAGTATTTAATTGCTTTGGAGTTATTCTTGTAACCATAGAGAATTTAAATGGTAGCATTGAACTATGTCAGAATTTTTTTTTAACCCATGAAGTATCTTGGCAACTATTAAGCAATTCCTAAGTAAAATGCATGTGGTGGGGTTTGATGCTTAAAGGTGTCTGTATTTTCTGTATTCATATTTCTCATTCACAGTTTCCTTTTTCTTAAATGGTCTCAAAGGGAGCATGAAGAATTTTTTTTCCCATTGGAGGTTTGTTTTTTTTTTTAAGTTACTGTGTGGGTATTTCATTCTTACATTATTTCTTTCCCCTTAGATTTGAACAAGAAAAACTTAAGCCTCGTTGGATTCCCGTGTCAAAGAAAAGTTCCAAGGTAAAGAAGTTTTTGTTCAAGAAATCTTAAGTTTCGAAGATTTGTAGGAGCTTTAGAAATTATTCTCCTAAATTTCTAATCCTTGAGTTTTAAATGTTTTAAAACAAATATTTTCTCTCCAGAGTTTAACTTATTCAAACATGTGAAGCAGGCTGACTTAGCAGTGCACTCAGCCAGGAAAGATTCTTTTTGTATTGGTACTAGTGGTAAAGAATCCGCCTGCCAATGTGGAAGACAGAAGAGGTATGGGTTCGATCCCTGGGTCAGTAAGATCCCCTGATGTGGGAAATGGCAACCCACTCCAGTATTCTTGCCTGGAGAATTCCATGGACAGAGGAGCCTGGCAGACTACAGTCCATAGGGCTGCAAAGAGCCAGACTGAACACACACTTGGGAACTATTTGCAAAATGGCCTATTGGTGTCTCTAATTGCAAACTTATAAAGGGCTTTTCTTTACAAGGGCTTTTCTTTAAAGGGCTTTTCTCATATCTGCCTCTAAGGATATGATACCCTTTTTGCAATCTATCCTTTGAGTAAGGGAGCTTTCGGCTTGTTGTTGTTGTTCTTTTTTTTTTAATTGAAATATAGTTAATTTACAATGTTGTACCAGTCTCTGCTGTACAGCACAGTGAATCAGTTATCCACATATATGCTTTTGGTTTTTTAAGAAAGGATCTAGTCTTGTTCTTCCTCCCTCTGTCCCTTCCTCCTGACCTATTCTTCTCCCCTTACTTCTCTCCCTCCACCCATCCACCCACTCACCTGTCCAGGTAAGTTCAAGTTGCCTGGTCTCTTAACCTTTCTGCCCTTCAATTCCATTGGCTGCAGGATATTATGGGTACCTATTTGATGTACCTGATATGCTAAAACTCCATGGTACATACATCATTGAAGTGAGATAATAGAAAAATTAAACTTTATGCCTAATAAGGTAGCTATATTTCAGATGTAGCCTCATAGATGGCTGTCCCTAACAGGTTTTGAGATTTTTAAGTGGAGACACAAAATGATGGTCTCTGAACACACAGAGATATGGATTTTAGTATCCACTTTATTACACGGGAATAAAGGGATTCTTTACCACTAGTAGATTCTTTACCACCATCCACAGGCGGATTCTTTACCACTAGTGCCAATACAAAAAGAATCTTTGCTGGCTGAGTGCACTGCTAAGTCAGCCTGCTTTTAATAAAGTTCCCCAACCCAGATCTACCCTTCATTCCACTTAGATGCTTTTGTTCCTAATGTATGACATAAGACATTGTTTCTTTACTTTAAAAGTTTGTATCTCAAAACATTGGGATAAGCTGTTGTGTCACCAGTGCCTAGCCAAGCAACCCTAGCTCTGCATTTGAGAATGTTCGATCTGACCTTGTGAACGCACTGGATGGGATAAATTCTGATGAATCTCATCCATATCTTATTAATAGTATAAGGTAAACTAGAGCAGTGAGGAGGCATGGCCATCAGTAAGGCTGTCTTATTTGACTCATGAAACCTTACTCTTCTAGTACTTGATACACTCTCCCTTATTTCTCATCTTTGCTTTCTTTTTAATAGAAGCTAAGGCTTGTGTCTTAATATGTTCACTCTCATAGACTGAGTGGCTTATAAAATTTATTTTATAAGTGGCTAGAAATTTATTTCTCACACCTGGAGGCTGGAAGTCTGAGGTCAGGGTGCACTGTCATGGGGTGATGACCCTCCTCCAGGTTGCCCACTGCCCTAGGTCTTGCATCTTCTCCTGTTGGAATGGGCACCGATCTCATTCATGAGGGCACCACTCTCATGACCTAATCACTTTCCAGAAGCCCCACCTCCTAATATCTTCACCCTTGGGGGTCAGGATTTCAACCTATGAATTCTGGGAAACACAAACATTCAGATCATGGCAACTTTGTTTCGAATACATCACTAGCAGGTTGGTTTAGTTGTTGTCGACTTAATACGTGACTAAGAGCAGGGACTTGATGGACATGAGTTTGGGTGAACTCCGGGAGTTGGTGATGGACAGGGAGGCCTGGCATGCTGCAGTTCATGGGGTCGCAAAGAGTCGGACATAGCTGAGGAACTGAACTGAACTGAACTGAGCGGCGGGTGGAGGGGTGGCGGAGAGGAGAGAGGAGACAGACAAGTGCTGCTTTTTGAAGGGAGAGTATGAAGTATGAGCGCAGGCCAGTCAGTTCAGGGAGAGAGACTCAGAGGGACACAGCGATTCCGAAACAGTGGTGTTATTTCATGTGCACCTATTAAAACAGTGGCCCCTGGGCTCTGGTCCCAAATATAAAATGGGCTGGAAATACAAGAACCTGCCTCCTTCAAAGAAATCTAGTTACCCAGATACCAGACATGGGAACGTGAGGTGACGGATTACATCTCTCTTGTCTTTTTTTTTTGGGGGGGGGGGAACTTGTGGGATCTTAGTTCCCTGACCAGGGATCAAACCCATGTCCCCTGCATTGGGAGCATGAAGTCTTAACCACTGGACCACCAGGGATGTTCCCTCCCCTGTCTTGTAACTAAACTTCAGTAGAAGAGTTAGTTGTTGGGAAGCCCTTCACTGTGTGGAACAGAATATTCCTTATTAGGACATCCCATTTTTAAAAAAAGATAGAAGGTAATAACCGCAGGATAGCCTGCTCTCACTTTAATAAAATGTCCTTTTATTGTCTTACTGGGCATTTAAGTAGGTTAATGGGACATGTTAAAAAAAAATTATCATGGAAGCATGAAGGGCAATCTTTTCTTGGATCACTGAAGCAGAGGAAAGAGCTAGAAGTATGAAAGAATTAGTCATGAAGAAGGGAGCTCCATTTCAGAGGAGACGAAAAACATATTAAAGGTGTTTCTTCATATTGTTGTTGTTGTTGAATTACTAAGTCATGTCCAACTCTTTGTGACCCCATGGACTATAGCCCTCCAGGCTCCTTTGTCCATGGAATTTCCCAGGCAAGAATACTGGAGTGGGTTGCCACTTCTCCAGGGGATCTTCCCCACCCAGGGATCAAACCCATGTCTCCTGCGTTGACAAGTAGATTCTTTACAACTAAGCCACCAGGAAAGCACCATTTATTCATATTAGAAGCTATTAAAATTTTAATTCCCCAAAATGAAGACTGTTACATATACTTTAGTTATATGTGGAGAGACAGTTTCATGGTGAAATAGAGGGTCCCACCTTTTACTGGAGCTGTGGCAACCCACCAAGGCCCAGAGAGGTGATCTGGGCAGAGACCCCCTGATCCCCATGTAGGTGATAATGAGGAGGGACATAGTCCAGCATCCAGGGCTTGGGCTCCCCCAGTGATGCTGCTCTGGGTGCCTCTGATTCAGAGAATGAAAAGAGTGTGATGCTAGGGCTGTGGGGCAGGACATTTGTAAGTGTTTAACCAGCCATTCCGAGAAGGCAATGGCACCCCACTCCAGTACTTTTGCCTGGTAGGCTGCAGTCCATGGGGTTGCTAGAGTCAGACACGACTGAGCGATTTCACGTTCACTTTTCACTTTCATGCATTGGAGAAGGAAATGGCAACCCACTCCAGTGTTCTTGCCTGGAGAATCCCAGGGACAGTGGAGCCTGGTGGGCTGCTGTCTATGGGGTCGCACAGAGTCGGACACCACTGAAACGACTTAGCAGCAGCAACCAGCCATTAGATGAGCACATGAGTTACTCGTTCGTGAATGGTCCAGATCGGTTCACCAGTGTGTCCTGCCTGCATTTTCACTGCTGACTGGTGCCGCCAGGTGTCAGAAGTCCAGGATAGAGGCGTGACTTTTCTCAAAGTCTGGTTTTGCATTGATTTGGGGAAACTTGCATCGGTCACAGCTCTTGTGACAATCGTAAGTCAGAGTCCTTGGTTCCAGCCCATCTTCCTTATTCTTCCTATGGCTCATCTACTTCCTCATTGGTTACTAGACATTGTTGGTTAGTAGTCATCTTTGGTTAGAAGTCATTAGTTAGCAGTCAGAGGTTAGTAGTTACTTGGAGGAAATTGGAGAGAGAGGTATTAACAGCAAGAAAGAAGTATAAAGGCGGCCATGTGGATTCCAGTAAGAAAATTTTACCTTGAGGATGGAGACCTGAAAAATAGACTACTTTATAAACATGCAAACACACACATATTTTCATACATACGGGCTAGGTGGGCAAAGGTAATGAGGAGCGATGTTTTCCCAATTATACGTTATTTTAAAGAGAAGAGAAGGAGAGGAAGGAAGGGAGGAAGGGATGACGTTATTACATGCACGCTCTTCTAATGAGTCTCAGTATTCGTCATGTTCTTTGCCCGTCAGATCCACAGTGTGTAAAGTGTATACATGGAATACTTCAGGAGACTTCCCTGGTGGCCTGGTGGTTTAGCCTTCACCTTCCAGGGCAGGGGCTGTGGGTTCAATCCCTGGTTGGGTAGCTAAGATCCCACATGCTGTGGGGTCAAAAAAAAAAAAAACAAAAAAAACCATAAAACAGAAACAGTGTTGTGAAGCTGCTTTAAATGAAGACCGTTTAAAGATGGTCCACGTCAAAAAAAATAAAATCTTAAAAAAAAATACTTCAGAGTAGTTGTCGTAAATATTTGAAATATTTTATTGGAGCCAATTCATTCACTGTACATTTATAGATTTTTAAAGTATTTTTTAAAATCAGCAAGTTAAAATGAGACACTTGTAATGTGTTCCATAAATAGGAAAACAGGGTCACATGAGAGAATAAACGGAGGTACATAGTGTAGATTTGGTGCCAGTAGGTGGGCACGGGGTCACAGGGTTCTTCCTTAAAGAAGTGACCTTAAACTGAGGCCCAGACCAGGAGCAAGACTAGCCAGGATGGAAGGAAGCTGGAGAAAGAGACTTGAGGAGGAAACAGTATTCACAGTCATCCATGGGAAGAAGCAGGAGAGATTTCCCTAATGTGTTATGGTTTTCATGGTTTCTGACCACCCGTGAGAGGCTGTCCTGCCCATCAATGCAGACACATCTGTAGTTTGTTTCAAGAAAGGAAATGCATGTGAAGCCAGGGATGTAGGGTGATGGATTATGAACCCCACTCTGTGCAAGTTCAGTGAAATGTTTAACAAGAGGGTAGTTTTTTAGTCTTCCTTAAGCAGCTTCATTGAGCTTTTTGATGAGCAGATAAAAGGGGGAAAATAGAAACACAGATGTTCAGTTTTGAAAATATGAGATAATATTTGTGCTCCAAGGTCAGTGGTCTGGGAGCTGAATATTTCAGGGTTTGCATCATTCCTTGTAATATAGAATTTTCTTCCTGAGATTTTTGTTTCCCAGAGAAAGTACAGAACTTGTTGGAATGTTTCAAGTGGTTAAATAGTCAATTAAAATATTGATAGCATGTCACTCCTTAAGTAGGGTGCCATTCTGCAGTTGTTTAATGTTTTAAGTTTAGATTACATCATACTTCTGAAAAAACACTGAGAACTGTTACTGTGTTACAATTCACTGTTGAGAAGTCAGTGCTTATTCCAAGTTTTTGACCTGAGCAGGAGGTATCTTAGGGTTTTCAAGCCACCTGGAGTGTGGTTTTCAAAGCCTACTTATTCTCAAGACTTTTTATTAACTGATATGAATATATGGCACTGCTGTTTACGAGTATAAGCATTCCACATTTATAAGCAGTAACTAAGGGTTTCTGATGAGCTTGGTTCTAGGAAGATGGGATGGCAATATTTTGGAGTATACAGACAATCCTTGAAATTTAATTTGTATCTAGGATATAAGTGATTGGTACGCCCCCTTCATAGCACCCACAGCACTTCCTCAGTCTCCCCTTGGGCCCCTGTGGACACACCTCTGCAAGGCGGAGCCACAGACAGGGGACCATCCACGGGAAAGGTCAGCTTGGTGCTGGGTTTGTTTATGGGTTTATCACCACCTCTCTGGAGGTGATCATGTTGGGGAAGATGAGTTTCCTGTTTTCCCTAGGTTTGTTCTCTTCCTTTGAGGCAGCAGCTCTGGTCTTGCCCACTCCAGGAGCATTCCCCTGGAGGCCTTGAACTTGTGGGCTCCAAGTCTTGGGCCAGGTGCGCGCGCACAGTGTCAGAGCAGAAGCTAGATTTGCACCTTGCGTACTGTTCTTGCTGCGTGTGTGTCCTGGGGCAAAGCGCTGGGCAGTTTCCTGATCTGTAAGCTGAAGACAACAGTGGTCCCAGGAGTGTGTTTGCACATGCACACACACACATACACACACACCCTTGGTGAGTGTGCCCATGTGTCTTCCTTCCAACTTAGAGATTACTGAGTCCTATGGGAGCTTGAAGAGCAGCAGTGGGGCCAGTATTTATGCCACCAGCAAGTACTGAGAAATGGGTGCTTTGGGAGGCTGGGAAGGGTGGGCAGAGCAAGAAGCTGGTTGGTAAGCCTGTAACCGACACAGTGCACAGGATCTTAATTTTCCAACCAGGGATTGAACCCTCACCCCCTGCATTAGAAAGGCAGAGTCTTAACCACTGGGCCACCAGGAAGTCCCATTTCTTTTTTTTTCCCCTGGACAAAGTTTCATGAACCTTTCACACCTCTTCTCCATGCTTTGATTTTTGTTTGATTGAAGATGTTTGTTACTTTAGTTTCAACAGTGGAAGAAAGCGTGTAGAGCACCTACACAAGTCACTGATTTTCTGAGGAAGACTGTAGCACAGAGAGGTTGAGTGATTAGTTCAAGTTTGCACAGCTACTGGTGGCCCTTGAAGAGGTGGTCAGTCTGAACAGAGGCATCCATCTCCTAGTGCAGTGATGTTTTTAGCCACCAGAGGCCACACATACCCTCACATCCCTCCCACCCCCTGCTACCTATGCTGATGTAATTATTTAGTTGCACCCAAAAATCATATTAATATAACCATGAATAATTGAAAAAAAGCTACCTATTAACTCCCCCAAATATTTTGCTTGTAATCTATACACACATGTTTAACTATGTACAACAGTAACATAATTTTTATGTTCTGTGATATCTCAGTTCATATCAGATACCTGGGTTTAAAAGGACTTTAAACATTTTCTTAATGGAATCATTTTTAGCTTTCAGAAAGAGTTCTTGCTTGAAGACAAAGAACAGCTTGCTAACCACAAAAGAAGGATCGATGCTCAGCTTTTAGCTGCCCTTCCTAAAGGTAAGACTTCTATCTGGGGCGTGTAAATGTATTATCTGATTTTCCTGGAGAACTCTTTCCCTAATCTCCAGCTCAGTTCTCCTCTGTGCCCCTTTCTGCCTCATCAAGAAAGCAACCTTAATTAAATAACCTCTTTTGTCACATTTTAATTTTTTTAATTATTCTTTATTGGTGTATTGTGGTTTTACAATGTTGCATTAGTTTCTACTGTACAGCAAAGTGAGTCGGCTATACATAGATCCACTCTCTTTTGGATTTCCTTCCCATTTAGGTCATCACAGAGCACTGAGTAGAGTTCCTTGTGCTATACCGTAGGTTCTTACTAGTTAGGAATCAGTCCTGAGTATTCATTGGAAGGACTGGTGATGAAGCTGAAACTCCAATACTTTGGCCATCTGATGCAAAGAACTGACTCACTGGAAAAGAACCTGACGCTGGGAAAGATTGAAAGCAGGAGGAGACGGGGACGACAGAGGATGAGATGGTTGGATGGCATCACCGACTCAAAGGGCATGAGTTTGAGTGAACTCCGGGAGTTGGTGATGGACAAGGAAGCCTGGTGTGCTGCAGTCCATGGGGTCACAGAGTCAGACATGACTGAGCAACTGAACTGACTGAACTGAGTGTATATATGTCAGTCCCAATCCCCCAATTCATCCCACTCCACCTTTCTGCCCGTGGTGTCCATATACTTGTTCTCTGTACCTGTGTCTCTTATTTCTGCTTTGCAGGGAAGATAATCTACACCATTTTTTCTAGATTCCACATGTATGTATTAATATACAATATTTCTTTTTCTCTTTTTGACTTCACTCTGTCTCTAGGTCCATCCATATCTCTACAAATGATCCAATTTCATTTTTTTTATGGCTGAGTAATATTCCATAGTATATAAGTACCACATCTTTATCCATTCCTCTGTAGATGGACTTCACCTTACCCCAAGTCCCTTCCTTTCATTTTAGGCATCCTCAAGTTTTTGCTGGAAGCCGGCACTGAGGATAAGAGACCAGTCCTAGAATCAGCCTCACCTCATCTCTCTCCTACTTGTCACCTTCTCCAGGGGTGATGAGCTCTGCTTACTTGCCCGTTTCTTTTCTGTCCACCCACTCCCACTGCTTCCAGACCCCTGAGGCTTTCCAGTGCTAGGATATCTTTCAGCTCCCGACTGGGCCACACACTGAGCAAGCAGTGCAAAGTGTATCTTAAACATCTCTCTTCTTATCCAAGTAGACACTCACATCTGGTGAATTCACACTCTCACTGGTTGAGATGTACATGCAGTCAAATATTTGCATCCGCTACCAGCCTTCTACCTCTAGTACTGCACTTGAAATGATACAAGCACTACCTGATATTTGTTTCTACCAACTATAACACTAACTCAGGGGAGTACCAACTCACAAACTGTGTTCATCCCAAATGAGCTGTGTAAACCTTGCTTCAGAAGAAACAGCATTTCCAGCAATCCCACTCCTGGGCATATACCCAAAAAAGATATAATTCTCTAATTTGAAAAGATACATGGCACACCAACATTCAAAGTTGCACTAGTTACAACAGCCAAGACATGGCAGCAGTCTAAATGTCCATCAGCAGAGGAATAGATTAAAAAAAAGTCAGAGAAAGACAAATGCCATGTATCACTCACACATGGAATCTGAAAAAATGATACAAATGAACTTACAAAACAGAAGCAGACTCACAGACCCAGAAAACAAACTTATGGTAATCAAAGAGAAAGCTGAGGAGGGATAAATTAGGAGTGGGGGATTCATTAATAATTAACTATCATTAATCCTATTAATTATAAGATTTTATATATAAAAGTGACAACAAGGACCTACTGTTTGACATAGAAAACTATATTCAGTATCTCATAATAATCTATAATAGGAAAGAATCTGAGAATGTATATATGTATGTATATGTGTGTGTGTCTGTGTATATATATACACACATATAAAACTGAATCATTTTTGCTACACTCCTGAAATATTGGAAATCAACTATATTTCAATAAAAGTAAATTAAAAAAAGAAACAGTTCTGGTGGAAGATCAGGGGTTTTCTTCTGTCCTGAAAAAAAAACAAAACCGAAAATAGCAGCAATAAGTCATGAGATCAAGCCCAGATGAAATTAGACCAGAAAAAATATTATCTTAACAGAAACAAAATCAATTTTAAAAGTCCCACTGACAAATTTACGTGCATCCTGAGAAACTGAACCAATCATACTCCTGGACACAGGTTGATGAAGATTGATGTTTGAAGAAGGACCCCAGGGTTTTGGCCTGGTGGTGACAACTTCAAGAAGGGACATTTTCCAGTTTTTAAGTGTTTAACAAAACTGTCAAATGAAATAGAATCTTGTTCTGTTTTGCTCCAGAGGTCCAAAATAAGAAGAATATGTAGAATTACAAGAAGGCAGGTGAGATTTCATATGAGGAAGAAAATTCTGGTAGTTCATGGTTCCTGGAAGTGAAAGGCACTGCATTGTGATCTCATTAACTGGGGAGGACACCTATGTGCGGGGTTCCCACCTGGAACCTCAGGTGTGAAATGGAAAAGTCCTTCCAATTTGTAAGACTCTTTCAGAAGACAAACTCAATTTAACTTGAGTGAAACTGAAAGTGTTAGCCGCTCAGTAGTGTCCAACTCTGCGACCCCATGGACTATAGCTCACCAGGCTCCTCTGTCCATGGGATTCTCCAGGCAAGAATACTGGAGTGGGTAGTAGCTATTCCCTTCTCCAGGGTATCTTCTTGACCCAGGGATCAAACCCAAGTCTTCTGCATTGCAGGCTGATTCTTTATCATCTGAGCCACCAGGGAGCCCAAGCCAAATGTAAAAATCTATGAAGGTGATCAAAGCAAAGAGCAAGAATGAACAAACTGATATTAGCAGTGGTTTAGATTTGACTGATTATGGAAAGTTACATACTAAAGTTTTCCTCTTCTCTTTGTCCCCCCTTTCCTTCTCTTAGTGAATAATAAGTAATAAGATTGGAAAAATTAAGAACAATGTGAGATGCTAGATTCCTCAAAGCTCAATGACTCAGAGCTCTACATATAGCAGTTTTAAAATGTATAAACTTATTAACCAGTTTTATTAGACATTATCATAATTGGTCATTAAAAATCATGATTTTCCCTAATCAAAGATGATTATGTACTCACCAGATTTATGTTTCTAAATTAACAAGGTTTTTCAAACATGCTTCTTAAGCATTAGGGTCCCTCCTCCCCTGAATTTCATCTTAATTCCCATAGATTTATTTCATAGTCTTTACTCTTTGTGAATTTGGGCAGACACATTTGTAAAGACCTCAGGTATGAGGTCTTTTTATTTCTCCACCTTAACAGGTGTATTCAGTATTCTGTCAGTTCTTGGTAATAACAGGTTAAAAATAGGAATTGATTATGAGTTTTAATGTCATGGAGTTTCATGTTGGTTTATAAGTTTACAGAAGCTTCTTCCTGTTCGTTTAGTGACAGGATTTATGCTTCTGTGAAATTGAGCTTTTAAATGATCTTTGATTTTTCTGTAAGGAACTTCCTTTACCCATGTATCATGAACAAGTAATCAAGGGATTAAAACCCTTTACCAGTGTAAAGCTTATCCTATTAAAATAGATTTTCCATTTAGGAGTTATGAAATGGACAAAATACATGATTCTACTTTTTTTTAACAGCTTCAACGAGATATAATCTGTATACTATACAATTATCCATTTTAAGTAGACAGTTTGGTGGCTTTTGGTAGCTTCACAGAGTCATGCATTGATCAGCAGAGTCACTTTTAGAACATTTTCATTATCCCCCCCAAAACCCTTCTGATAGCCATCACAATTCCCCCTCTTTCCTCTAGGTTTGTAATGATTTTATTTTATAAGCTGCTGGTCTTTGTATTAGTGGCTGCCATCCAAGTGTAAAAGTTAAAGTGGATTACTCCTGGGGAAGAAAAGATCAGCATTCAGAATATTCTGGACCTGGCCCGTGGTATCAAATGCAGGCAAGGGGAGAGCTGTTCTTGGCAGTCCCCCCACTACTTATATTTCTTTGGAAGATTCTACTGTATTCAGACTTGGGGGACTGAAATCAACAATAACTTTACCAGAAAGCCTGTTCTCAGAGCTAATTGAAGAAACCATGCTTCCCAAGAAAAGCACCTAACAGACCAAATTATCCTGCATATTGCTATTATACGTTATTACACAGTATATGAGGCAATTAAATAGTTTTATAAAGTATTATAGCCCCTGATGTCAAATCCTCTTAAATTGCCTTACTTGGAAAATGACCAATGCAAGTCCCATCAGAAGTTGCTGAAGAAATAGAGTCATAGAATCCATATTTCTTAGACAAGGGCAACAGACTAAAATCACAGGGATTTTAGCAAGGGATAATTTAGTGTACATACAAGTCTCAGTGCACTTGAAAATTTATCGCAGCATAAGTTAGACCAGCTGTGCTAGTTTCTATCTGGATTTATGATGACGAATATTGCTATTTTCTGAACCATGTATTAGTTATATACATATGACACAGCATACCATCAATTGAATTATGGCATTTGCGTCTAATTTTTCAAAATCCCTTGTTTTTAGGAAAGAGACACTGAAGGATTTAGAGTTAAAAGGAGCATCAGGCTGCAACTTACTCTTAAATGGTTCAGAAGAATTAATATGTGAATATGAGAATGTGTGTGCCTTCGTGCTCACCATGCTCAGTCGTGTCCGACTCTTTGCAACCCCGTGGACTGTAGCCCACCAGGCTCCTCTGTTCATGGGATTTTCCAGACAAGAATACTGGAGTGGGTTGCCATGCCCTTCTCCAGGGGCCTTCTCAACCCAGGGTTCCAACTCATCTCCTGCATTGGCGGGCAGGTTCTTTACCACCTGGGAAGCCCTATATCCATGTGTATATATACACATAAATATATGCATATTTTCATATATATTTACATGTAAATATACATATGGAGATAGAAAAGGGGGTAAAAATAAGTATAGTAACAAATGTTTACAAATGAAAAATGTCTTAATTTTTCTCTGAGACTGAAATTATATAAAAATTTTAAAGGAAGGAAACCTTCTTTTGGGAGATCATAAATAATAATAAACTATTTTCAGGGCCGGCAGTCAGAAGATGGAGCAGGGATAAAGCAGTCTGTGGACTCTGTACAAAACACATGAAGTGACCACGTGTTTCCACAGTAGGGGCAACTTCCATGCTTTCTTAGTACTAGCTTTTTATTTTTACAGTGCTTTAGAATATACCTGACCAAAATTCAGTGGAGGTGGGGGGTACTACAAATGCTCATCTGAAGTTTTTTTCCTTTGGAATTGCATTAGCAATTCAAATAAACCATCATTCAATGCAACTAGAGATTATCATACTAAGTGAAGTAAGTCAAAAAGAGAAAGACAAATACCATATGATGCAACTTGTACGTGGAATCCTAAACGTGGCACAAGTGAGCTAACCTACGAAACAGAAACAGATTCATGAACATGGAAAACAGACTTCTGATTACCAAGGGCGAGGAGGTGAAGGGGAGGGAAGGACTGGACTTTGGGGATTAGCAGATGCAAACTGTTATATATAGGATGGATAAACCACAAGGTCCTACTGTATAGCACAGGGACCTGTATTCAATATCCTGTGATAAACTATAATGGAAAAGGATATAAAAAAGAATATATGTATATGTTCACTGTACAGCAGACATTAACACAGCCTCGTGAATCAACTATAGGTAAATAAAAAAAATTTTTAAACCAGCAAAATAAAATAACCAGAAACATACCTAGACAAAAAAGTCATTCTCTTTTACACAACCTAAGTGTTATCTGTGGAATAGATATACTATAGTAATTATGTTACATGTGTGTCAACTCCCCATGAGTTGACCTTTCTTTCTGGATTATGGGAAATAATGTCAAGATGGAGTGTGTTGCTTATCTTTTTCACTGTACTGCTAGATTTTCTTTAAATGTTTTCAGGTGCACAACTTCTATAGAAAATGTTCAGGTTTTATTGAGATAAAAATGATTTTCAGTCGCAAACGAGGACCAGAAAAGTCAACTTAATTGTTCAGAGTAGACATCGTGTGCCTCTCCGAATGCATTGCATTCTTATTTTTTATGCTTGTTCTGGCTTACTTCATTCAGATGGTTTATAAACAGCAGGAGTTTATTGCTCACTGTTCTGGGGACTAGAAGTCCAAGATCAGGGCAACAGCATGGTCAGGTTCTGGTGAGTGCCCTCTTGCTAGTTGCAGGCTGCCAACTTCTCATGGCATCCTCACGTGGTGGATGGGGCTCGGGAGCTCTGTGAAAAAGTGGTGAAAGTGTCAGTTGCTCAGTCGTGTCCAACTCATTGCATCCCCATGTACTGTAGCCCGCTAGGCTCCTCTGTCCATGGAATTCTCCAGGCAAGAATACTGGAGTGGGTCACCATTTCCTTCTCCAAGGAATCATCCCAACCCAGGGATTGAACCCAGGTCTCCTGCATCACAGTAGGGAAGCCCTTGGGAGCTCTGTGGGGCTTCTTTATTAAAGGGCCAGTCCCATTCATGAGCGCAGGGCCTAATCCCTCCCTAAGGTCCCACCTCCTAGTACTATCACTTTGGGGGTTAGAATTTTAACATATGAATTGGTGAGGGGATACACACATTTGGCTTCCCAGGTAGTTCAGTGGTAAAGAGTCCACCTGTCAAGGCAGGAGACCTGGGTTCCATCCATGGGTTGGGAAGGTCCCCTGGAGAGGAAAATGGCAGCCCACTCCAGTATTCTTGCCTGGGAAACCCCATGGACAGAGGAGCCTTACAGTCTATATAGTCTATTGGGTTGCGAAGAGTCAGACATGACTGAGCGTGCACACATACTCTCAGACTGTAATCTACCTAGTTGAAATAATTCAGGAGAAAAGGCAACATGTCATTGTACCACTCAGGCTCTATTCATATGCTCCATTTCTCAGTTATGGGTTCGGGGCACAGGTTTAAGACAAACCTCCCAGAGTCCTTGGAATTTGGTGTCAACTGTTTCTGGAGCAGTTTTATGAAAAATAGAGCTCAGTTTTCCACTTTGGGTTTTAAATAATTCATTGATACTTATTCTTGAAAATATCTCCAGAATCTGTGCTACCAGCCATGAAAGTTTTATCACCACCATCTTGTGAGAGCTCATTTGTTAACTGGGAAGCAGTGATAAGCCACACTTCCTCCAAAGGCAGGAGGTACCATTGCCACTGGACCCTGGTCTTCTGCTTGCGAGCATTTGCTCTTAGCTACTCCCGGGAAGGCCACCGGTGACAGAGATACCTGTGAAGCCAACTATCCTTGTTAAAATGTCAGTCCAGCCCACTGTTAAGGTAGCTGTCATTTAAAAGTAAATTAATAAATAAAAACATGGCTGGTATCTCTGAACACAATCAAAGGACAATTTAGAAGTCACGTGTGCACTCACATGTATAGTTTTGACTCCTTCCTGAAAAGAACCACTTAGGAATTTCCTGGCAGTCCTGTAGTTAGGACTTCATGCTCTCAATGCTGAGGGCATAAGGTTCAATCCCTGATCAGGGAACTAAGATCTTGCAAGCCACGAAATGTGGCCAAAAATAAAAATAGCCACTTAAAAAAATGGAAATTGAAGTTCCAATTTTCAAGTGGAAATTGAAGCAGTTGCAAATTAAATCCCAAGCATTTATATCCCATCCTTTGAGCTTCTGCTTTGACTCAGCCTTGCAGATGTTTCATGGGCCCCGGGCCTATCGCCAGTCCTGTCTTCCTGGGGCATCAGCAGGAAAAGCTCAGAGGAGCCCTTGTGAATTCATGGGATTGAGGAGGAAGCAAGAAGAATTTCTCTACCAAATTTGTCCATTTCCACAGAAACCTGTGGCCTCTCAATAAAGATATCCTTGTGGTCAGTGTTATCTGAGGCCCTCCCAAGATCAGCAAAATGTTCGTCTGATCATCCAGTGTTGCCCAAGGGAGTGAGGGTCATCACCTTTCTACCATCCACCTAAATTCCAGCAAGGAAACATGTTAACATTTCCCCCCAGTGAAAGCTTGGAAAGGGGAGGCACAGGAACCAGGTTAATCTAAACTGTATTGGAGAAGGTGTACCGCATTACGAAACCTTAGAAACCCAAGCAGGAAGGAGGTTGCAAATCTTTACAGCTTCAGTGATGGGTGAGGCCAGACTGCTGTGAGCTCTTGAGTGTACAACCTGCTGGTGGCACGTGGCGCTCATAGTCCTCCAGTCTCTACTTTTGCAAATGTTTGAAGTTTTGCAGAATGGAAAGTTTCAAATACTATATAAAACTAAAAACCAGATAGTGAGCTTTCTGCTGACTAGAGAAAAAACTAAAGACAAACTGGTAAGGCCTCCCCTGGTTCTCCTGGGCGAAATAGAGCTCACTTCTTTTTTCCATCTCTTGTTCTCACGGTGTTACTTCTTAGACCAACCTGTGACATGTACGTGTGAGTGTGTATTTGTGTCTATGTCTGCGTACATGCTTACTCATTTGGCACCTACCTCCCGTTATTACACAGTCTGCAAGAACTATGTCCGTTTTGTACATCACTGTTGCAAGGGAGCCATCAACAGAGTTCCAAAGATAGATGTTGTGTGAATGAGTGAATAAAATGAATGCATGACAACTAAACACCGGATCATCTTTTTCTTCTTTTTTGTCTTCTTTTAGTTGCAGAATTAAGAAAAATCTTTGAACCAAAGAGGAAAGAATTTTTAGAAATGAAAAGGTAAGATGTTCATTGTACCTAATGAAGAGGGAGAAGAGTTTGCCGAGCAGTAACCAGTGTTCCCAGAGAACCAATGCCCTTGACTCACTCTGCCTCTGTTGGTGTCTCGCACAGAAAAGAAAGAATTGCCCGGCGCTTAGAAGGAATTGAAACCGACACTCAGCCCATCCTCTTGCAGAGCTGCACGGGCTTGGTGACTCATCGCCTGCTGGAGGAGGACACACCCAGATACATGCGTGCCACAGACCCGGCCAGCCCGCACATCGGTGAGCTTGTGGCCGGCAGGCCTCTCATCAACCTTTTTTTTTTTTTTTTAATTTTTAACTTTATTTATTTTTGGCTGTGCTGGGTCTATGTGGCTTCTCGGGTTCTCCCTAATTGTGGTGAGCAGGGGCTGCTCTAGTTTCTGTGGGCAGGCTTCTCTTTGCAGTGGCTTCTGCTGTTGTGGAGCACAGGCTCAAGGCATGCAGGCTCAGTACTTGTGGCACATGGGCTTAGTTGCCCCACAGCATGTGGAATCTTAGTGCCTGGACCAGGGATCGAACCCATGTCCCCTCTATTGGCAGGCTGGTTCTCAACCACTGGACCACCAGGAATTCCCTGTCATCAGCGTTTTCTATCCAGCACTCCTGGAAAAGGAGATGTTGCAACAAGTGAGCTATGCAGATTGTAACGTTTTTTTAAGATATGTATTTGTTAAAACCAGCAGCAACACCCACATAAGCTCTACCATGCCTCCCAGGTGTGGTCCCCTGGTGTCACAACAAGAAAGGACCCCACTGTTGAGTAATTGATGACCAATCATTTCTCCCCCACCCCAGCCTGGACCCCACCAGGGGCAGGTGCTGGCTCTTTCTCTCCATCTCCTCAGGGCCCCAGCTGTCAGAGATCCTCAGGTTTGTTTGGGAAAGGGCTGAATAAGACAGCCATCTCTTATATATAATAGGTTTAAACAGAATGCCCTGATGCCCAGCACAGGGCCGAGCTGCTCGCAGCAGGGGACTTGATAGGCAAAGCTGGACCTCAGATGCTTAGGGGTCTCACCCTGTGTTTATGCAACAAATATCCTCTTTAAATTATTTGAATAGGTGTGATTTTAAATGCATTGTATATTTATTTCTTGTTAAATAGCATGTCAAACATGACTTAGTTTTTCTGTGCTTTCTCAGATGTTGGTATGAGCATTGGATATCCCACGTGACCTTAGGAGAGAATGGCATATATGGGGCTGCTCTTCCTGTCTGCATCCCGGGTTCTGCTGCCCTGTGCTACTGCTTTGAATAGCCAGAGTCTTCTAGTTTCTTCTTCAGAGGGAGTTGCTAGTCTCCCTTTATAATGTGATCAGTTTGCTTGTCTCTACAATTTCTGGTTTTCTATGCCCAGAAAACTAGAGAACTAAGGTTTTTTTTTTTTCTCATTACACACATGAAGAATCAAGAATACCCAGAGTACCAAAATAAATCCTATTGTATATAAAATGTATCATATGATCTTGTAAGCATCATGTTAGTCAGGAAGAATTATTTAACAAACTTGTCTTGGGAAAAATGGGATGGCAATGGGGAGAGACTATGTCCCATCCTCACTTCCTACTCAACACAAAAATAAGATTCAGTGATTCACATCATTAATGATAAGAGAATAGTTAAGAATATGGAAACAAAAATGAATATTTAGGTACAGTTGAATGGAAATGGACTTTCAAAACACAGTAATAGTGGTAGGAATCACCAGTGACCAGGTCAATTGATTTGACTACATAGTGAACATCTGTGCTTCAAAGACAATCTTCAACAGACTTCACAAAAAATTAAGTTTGGAAATATTCATGAAAAATATAAAGAACTCATATACCTATAAAATTTTATATAAATTGATTAAAATGACACTATGAATCAAAAGAATATAGAGCAACAAGCTTGACCAGATATTCTAGAGGAGAAAAAGATAATACAGTGGCTACTAAATAATTGATGAATGCATGCATCCTCTTTTTTCCTGGTAATCTAGGGCAATTTTTAACTTTTTGGAGAAACATGACATCATGACAAACATTTTTAGAAATATGGAACTATTTATATAAATCCAAAATAGAGGTGTAAAATGAAGTACAACAGATACAGATAGATAATAAATTATATGATTATTTGATATTCTCATTTATAGTTTGATATATTACAAGGATGCTTTCTTATCTTTATTTTTATTGAAATATAGCTGATTTACAGGGTTGAGGTAATTTCTGCTGTACAGCAAAGTGATTCAGTTATACATATATGCACATTCTTTTTCATATTTTCAAAGGTGATTTTTAATTAGCAGTGTTTGTGAGAGAACATAAATTTCAGGTTTCATTGTAAATTGATGCAAACTTCATAGAAATTAATTTGACAATATAGCAAGTATCTTAAAATGAGGTACCTACTGATAAAGCAATTCTACTTTTATGCAACTATCTTTTGTAATTGTAATCAGAAAATAAGATGGATTAAAAGTTAGAATCAACTTAAATGCCTAGAAATATGAGATGGCTTAAATTGATTCTAAAATGCCTGTTGAATAGTATAAAGCCTTAAAAAATGATATCTTCAAAATAAGATTTGCAAGCAGGGAAATGTTTTATGTAGAACATTAGGTTTATATAAAATATGAGTTATATAGAAAATAATCACTAGACTAGAAAGAGTATATAGGAAAGTTTAGCAAATTATGCATTAATTTATTACTGATGATTATAGATTAGTGATTATTGGTGACTTGGGGGCTAACTTTCCTGTGTGTTCATTGTAGATCTTTTCTATATCACACATGCATAGTGTAATTGGAAAAAGCCACTTCTGTTAACAGAGAGCACCACCACTACCTGGCAGATATTGACATGGCCCATTATTATTATAGTTACTATCAGATCCTGAGAAACCACACTCTGTCACTTGTCAAATTACAGCAGTTCAAATATCTGTTATCCTTTCTAGAGGACTCTGAACACATCCTCTGGCCTCACACATGAAATATTAAACTCAAAAGCAGAAAAGTACATGAATAAGGGGACATGACACTGAGCAGCAGTGAAGGCTGTCAAGATTGAGCTTTAAGCTGAGGCCATGCCTGACATGGCTTGTGCGGTGCACAGAGCATCTCAGCCCTTAATGTATTTCCCTGCAGACCTCAGACTTCCTCAGCCTCCCAGGTAAATCATTGTAGGCGACCTCGAGGAGGGGAGAAATTTGTTCTTCACAGCCTGGCTCCTCAGCGTGTTGTGTACAGAACAGAGTAGAATAAATACATGTCTTTGATTGAATTCTGTGTATATGATCTTCTTGTAGGTCGATCAAATGAAGAAGAAGAAACTTCAGATTCTTCACTAGAAAAGCAGACTCGATCCAAACAGTGCACAGAAACCTCAGGCATCCATGCTGACTCCCCCTACAGCTCAGGCATCATGGACACCCAGAGCCTCGAGTCCAAAGCCGAAAGAATTGCCAGGTACAAAGCAGAGAGAAGACGGCAGCTGGCAGAAAAGTATGGGCTCACCCTGGATCCGGAAGTGGACTCTGAAACTCCATTTCGATACAGCAGGTCCAGAAAGGACCCTGAGGCTGCGGAGAAAAGGGGGGGAAGAAGTGAGCGATCGGCCGAGTCCGGCAGAGACTCCGGCTCATCCTACTCCAGGACTGAGCTCTCGGGGCTCAGGACCTGCGTGGCTGAGTCCAAGGACTATGGCCTGCACCGGAGCGATGGTGTTTCCGACACAGAGTTGCTGCTCAATGCAGAAAACCAAAGACGTGGTCAAGAGCCCAGTGCCACCGGGCTGGCCCGAGACCTGCCCCCTGCAGGGGAGGTCTCCGCCTCCTTCTCCTTCTCCGGGCGAGACTCTGCCCTCGGTGAAGTGCCAAGGTCCCCAAAGCCAGTGCACAGCCTGCCCAGTCCATCGCCTGGGCAGCCGGCCTCCCCAAGCCACTCCACCAGTGACCTGCCACTCCCTGCGGAGGCTCGAGCCAGGTAAGTGTTGACCCCCGTCACCTACATCCCCTCTGCCGCTTCTGTGTCTGAGATTTGGGGTCCTCAGAGCTCTACAAAGTTCTGGGCTAACTACAGAAATAATGATATTGATGATTTTTTTTCATTTTCACAATGTCAACACAGGTTCTACCAAAGCAGGAAGCTTCCCAGTCTTAAATTTATCAATTTAGTTCTTGGTATGTTCTTTTTTAAAAGAATAAACTGAACAGGTGTTATGGCGACACATTTTCAAGATCTTTCTTCTATTTCTCACCTGCCTTTAACAAGTGTCTTTTCCTTCGTTTTCCTGTGATCATACCCAAGACTTTGGAGCCATTGTTTCTGTTGCTGTCATTTAAAATCACCAAGTGGAAGGGCACCACTAACCAATTTCCACTGGGTCTCAGTTTAGGTTATGTGAAGTATGCCCAATATACGCCAAATATGACTATAACCTATGTTACATAAGTATGTCAGCATGCTAAGGATACTGCTGTGTATCAAAGCACCTCATTGAAAAGATCCACCGGTAGGAGAAATTGCTGCGTCACAGAGTCAGCGAATGGAAAATCAGAGAATGGATAAAATCAGAAAGTCAGATGCCCGAAGAGGATATATGTTTCTCTCTCAATGTAAATATCTAAGTTTAAATTTAAGTTCAGTTTACATAGTTAAATCTAAAAAGTGTGCTGAACAATTAGAATGCAATTTACATAAATCTCTTATTTCATGGTTTAGGCTAATTGTCTAGGCAGACTCCTAAATGTATTTTTTCAGTTCAAATAAACATTAGGTTTGCAGGTGAATTGAGGAGGATAAGAACCTGAGATCAGGCAAATTTGTTCTAGGGAAAAAAAAAAAGAAAACATGATGGAAAATACTGCTGTTATTCCACATTGGGACGGAGTAAATGTGGCCATCTTCACGTGGCAGTTTTACGTCTAAAACAGACTATTTCAGTTATTGAAGTGTATCGACTCTGAGACCAGCTGCTATTGGCTTGACCATTTACACTAGAATATTTAGAGATATTAGCTTTTAAGAGAGGAGAAGGCAATGGCAACCTACTCCAATACTCTTGCCTGGAAAATCCCATGGACAGAGAAGCCCGGTAGGCTGCAGTCCATGGGATCCCTAAGAGTCGGACACGACCGATCGACTTCACTCTCACTTTTTACTTTCCTGCATTGGAGAAGGAAATGGCAACCCACTCTAGTATTCTTGCCTGGAAAATCCCAAGGACGGGGGAACTTGGTGGGGTCCCACAGAGTCAGACACGAAGCGACTTAGCAGCAGCAGCAGCAGCTTCTAAGAGAATTTGATAGTATGGATCCTGATTGTAGTTTGAGGGCCTTTGTTCATCCTTCAGGCTAAACTGCTCAAAGTTTAGGGACTTACTGTCTCGTATTTTGAAACATATGTTATAATAATATTCTTTTGTTTTGGGAAATTTGCATTTCGTAGTAAAAACAATGTTGTTGGGTTAGTTATACTCTATCAAAGCAAACTCTTGGTGAGCTATGTGAGCAGGACAAAGGAACCTAACATCACAAATTAGAAAGAAAGCTCGAGTTGTGTGGGTTACATGGTTTAAAAAATAACAAGGAGTCCAATTTTTGATTGCCATATCATGAAAACTGTTTATCATCGTGGTGTCTGGGTTAACCATCTACATCACGTATCATCAGTTCTCAACAAGATTTTTGAAGCCTGGTGGCTCAGAGGTTAAAGCGTCTGCCTGCAATGCAGGAGACTTGGGTTCGCTCCCTGGTTCGGGAAGATCCCTTGGAGAAGGAAATGGCAATCCACTCCAGTATTCTTGCCTGGAGAATCCCATGGACGGAGGAGCCTGGTGGGCTACAGTCTACGGGGTAGCAAAGAGTCGGACACGACTGAGCAACTTCACTTTCACTTCACTTATAATAATAAAAACCGTGCAGAGTATTCCAGGTAAAATGATAGGATACGTGATAATTCTGTGTGAGTTAAAATCTCAATATTCAAAAATATATATCACTTAAAATCTGAAGAGCCCACTTCCTTCTAGGTTTTGTTGTTTTTTAAACATTTTTGGCTGCGCTAGGTCTTCATTGCTGTGCGTGGGATTTCTCTAGCTGCAGAGTGGGGGGCCGCTCTTTAGCTGAGGTGCTCATTCTCAGTGCAGAGCACGGGCTGTAGGGCGCACGGGCTCAGTAGTGGTGGTGCACAGCCTCCAGACCCTACAGCACATGGAATCTTCCTGCATCAGGGATCAAACCTATGTCCCCTGTAATGACAGGCGAGTCTTAACTAGTGGACCACCAGGGAAGTCCCCTCCTGGTTATTTGACGAGGCATGTTACCTGGGAGTGTTCATACACCTAGCCTCTGCTTGACAGTGCGTTTCTTTCACAGAAGAAAGGCTTAAAAGAATGAAGAAATTGTAAAGGAGTTTGCAAGGAAGCACATGCCTTGTATTTTGAAGCCACTCAAGACATACAAATTTGCAGGCCAAGAAACACAAATCATTTAATATAGAGAAGGAAAAGACCAGAGATGTGTTTACATTAAAAAGCAAGGAAAGTAATGTGTGACAGGTATGATGTTAAAATAGCATTGGGATTTAGTACACAGTGACTTCATTTGTTCAGCTTTTAAAGATGGATTTAAATGGATTAACATTCTGCTGGTAGTCCTTTCTCTAGAGCCCGGAAATTTAGGTGTCAGGGGGTCATTGTTGTCTGACTTCCATTTGGGGAGAAGAGAAAAAATACTTTGTGAATTAAAACAACAAAGAACTCTTGGTGACCCAGTAACTGTAAGTGAAAATAAGATGGTATCTGACCTGGAAATATGTGACAGAGAAGTTTAGAAGATTAAGAAATGACCAGAAAAATATCTACAAATGGCAAAACAATTGAATAGCATCCTGGCTTTGTCCTGTCACTGAATGGAATCTTTTTCTCACTGTTATGCTTTTCTCTTTCATCCCTGTAAATATCTGAATTAGGCGGTTTGGGGATTATTTATCTCTGAATTGTCACTCCTGCTCCATCATTTCATTTTGTGCTTACTAGGAAGAGGCTGTTGTTTGTTTCATTAATTAAATAGGCATACATCACTCATGAAAATAGCATCCAAAGACTTCACACAATGTCCTAAAAATTCAGATGTGAGCCAAATATTGAATGCATAGTTTTTTATATGTTCTCATATATGCTAATGCAAATATGTGTACAAACAGAATAATCATTAGTTCTTATACTGTTTTTAAGCATTATAAGGTCAGTAACAGTTTTTAGGGCAATATTTAGCTGAGTGATACATTTATTTTCATAGCTCAGTTGGTAAAGAATCCACCTATAATGCAGGAGACTCTGGTTTGATTCCTGGGTTGGGAAGATCCCCTGGAGAAGGGGTAGGCTACCCACTCCAGTATTCTTGGGCTTCCCTTATGGCTCAGCTGGTAAAGAATCTGCCTGTAATGCAGGAGACCTGGGTTTGATCCCTGGGTTGGGAAGATCCCATGGAGAAGGGAAAGGCTACCCACTTTGGTATTCTGGCCTAGAGAATTCCATGGACTACAGTCCATGGGGTCGCAAAGAGTTGGACACGACTGAGCGACTTTCACTTTCACAACGATCCATTTATATGATAGAGAAGATATGTATGTATGTGTGTATGTATGTGTGTTATATATGTGTGTGTATGTATGATAGTAACAGAGTCTTTAGTTCAGAAATCCTGTCAGTTGTCCAGGAATTCATATGAAAATATTGTTCTATAGCAAACTAAGTACACAGTAACAGAGCAATATATATATACACACACTATATTTTTACATATTTATCTCTGTATATGCTATATTGGTAATAGAGAATAAATCACATGCCAACCACCATTCCCTCATCCTACCAAATTCTGTAAATTTGGAATTTCAGGAATTGTGTTTTCCAAATAGATGGTATAACTGAAATGAACCATTCTTTGTTAATTTGGCCACGGTGAATTTTAGAATAAAATTCCAAGGTATTGGGACCCTCTGTGTTATTCAATATTTTTAAGTCTGAGCTCCATTAGAAATCTTAAATCCAAAGCTCTTGTCAGTTTGCTATTTGGTGCATCTCTTAATGTCACAAACAATAAAGTGCACCATCTGGGTTAATTTTGTGAGTGCAGATCGCACACACCCCCCACGCCCCACACCTGCCCTTCTCCGGAGCATGTGTATTTCCCTACAGGAACTGGAAAGAAGAGAAGCACAGCTCATTCTCTAGTGGTGATCCGCTCTAGAGAACCCTTGGGGTTTTATTATTATTATTACTCTCCTGGGATCCCCACCACTCCTTTTCCCACTTAGTGAACTATCATTCATGGCCAGAAAAATGATGGTGGGGGTTTCATGCAGCGCCGACGCTGACCTTTGATCAGGGGTGGCCGCCATTGGTGAAGGATGGTTTGAACGGGGCTTCCTCAGAGCTGCGGGCTGGCCGCGCAGTAGGCCAGGGCCCCCTCCAGAATGAACCATTTCTGCAACAGTATGACTTGCAGACTCTGGCCATCCAGGAAGGAAGCAGGATTATGATACAGTCTTACCCTTTCTTTTTTCCTTTTTCTGTTTTAATTCAAAACTGTTTTGTTTTGGGAATTCCCTGATGGTTCAATGGTTAGGATTCTGTTCTTTCACTGCGAGGAGCTGGGGTTCAATCCTGATCAGGAACTAAGAGCCCACAAGCCGTGTACTGCAGCCAAAATAAATAAATAAAAGGTTTGTTTTGTTTTAAATTTTATTGAAGTATAGTTAATTTCTGCTGTACACTGAAGTCTTTTTCATGTTCTTTTCCATTACGGTTTATCAAGGATATTGAACAGTTCCCTGTGCTATAGGACCGTGTTGTTTATCCATCCTATATATAATCGTCAGCATCTGCTAATCCCAAACCGCCAATCCATCTCTCCCCCACCTTTCCCCCTTGACAACCACAAGTGTGTTCTCTGTGTCTGTGAGTCTCTTCCTGTTTCATAGATATGTTTATTTCTGTCGTATTTTAGATTCCACATATAAGTGGTGCCTTATGGTATTTGTCTTTATGATGTACTTTGCTTAGTATTATAATCTCTCTAGGTCCATCCAGGTTGCTGCAAATAGCGATATTTCATTCTTTTTTATGGTTGAGGAATATTCCATTGTGTATGTACACATCACATCTTCTTTACCCATCATCTGTTGATGGACACTTAGGCTGTTTCCATATCTTAACTGTAGTGAATAGTGCTGCTGTGAACATTAGGATCCACGTGGCTTCTCAAGTTTAGAGTTTTTATCCTTTATTTCCGATCGTTTGCGTATCTCCCAGCGAGAGGTTTGCATCTAAAAACCATCTCCAGAGCCTGGAGCTCATTGTTTTAGTTAATTGGCGAGATGCTGAGCGAGGCAACTGCCTCTTGACCATTGGCATTCCTGGGTCAGCTTCTGTCTCTGCCACGGCAGGAAGTTTCCTAACACAGAGTCTACATTGGGGCAGAATGTCGTGGGAACAGAGATCTCTGAGGATCTACGCTCTAAAGAGACCGCTGGGTACTTCTCATGTGTCTGTGTTTGTATTGACACAGGATTGCTTTCACCTTTCAGTTCCTGTCTCCCCAGACATCACTCTTCTCTTGTTCTTTTAGCTTTGGGCCATTTTTACAGTTAACTCATTGCCTTTTTTTTTTTTTTTTCCCATTTTATTCTGTTTTCACTGTCAAGAGTCCATTTCTATCAACTGAACAAAATAAGATGATGCCACCCAAAATACTAGCTGGTATGTCCTAAAAATTCAAAAGTCTGATAGATTTTAAAATATAATATTTTGCCTGTGTGCTTGTGGCTTTGCACATTCATACACCCGTGTGAATGTGCAAAGCAATCATTAGCAGTTTTTCCAAACAAGCAACTTTCAGCAAATAAACTGTTAATTTGAATGAGATGCTGGTGTTAATAGCTATTCTTCTTAAGCTGAATCATGTTTTATAATTAGGAGCTGTTATATAATTAGAGCTAGACACCCACAGGGTGAAACCAATTTTACTGTGCTGGATTTGACTTCATTTTGGTGGCAGGAATCACTTTTTCGTCCATTAACTCTTAGGGGTTATGAGGAGTCAAAGCATGTCATTTTATTAGATACTTAGGGATGCAAACCCAGAGCAACTCCTTTCCATGACAACTTTGGGTGAGTTCTTATTTCCTGGTGATATAATTCTCCAGTTGCCACATCGTTAAAAAAAAAAAAAAAGTTCTCTTATACTCAATGTCACCATCTCTTTCATAGGTAACCCTATAGCCCTCTCCTGGGGAGGTAGCCACTGCCCAATAGAGAGCTGGCTCACCCCAGGACCCCACAGAATAAATACTGTGTTAAAGAATTCTTAAAATTCTTAAAATCAGAAGTAACCTGGGAGATTATTTAGTTTAAAACTCTATTTTATACATGAAAAGCCCTGAAGATGAAAGACTTTAAGTAACTGGATTAGGATCATATAGCTGAGTCCATGATCTGGTCAGTCATTCAAGGTCTCTGAATCCATCAGAGTTCTTCTTGACATGTTCCTCTTGTTATTAATGTCAGTTCTATTTTCCATCATAGTAGAAAAAAGAGGTAGCTGTTTTTGCCCTTTGAAAGCTAGAAACTTTAGGATATAAGATTGAGGATATTATAGAAAACGTTTATGTGGATTTACATAAGGTATTTAAAAACCTCATCCCCATAAACAAAATGAAAACTTATAGTCAGGGTAGGGGAAAACTCAAACTCAGTAGGCATCTGTCCATCCACCCAAACCTAAAAGGTCTTGATTTATGGGTTAATTTCAGCTCTGAAGTAGTTTAGCTATTCACTCAAGAAAGCTATCTTGTGCCAGGCACTGTGTTTCTGGGTGGGCATGTTATTTGTTTTAAGTGTATGAGTTAACCACAACACAGTGGCGTAAATAAGATTATAGAGCCCAAGGTTGGGTGCCATGGGAATAACCAAGATAAGTCGTTCATCTTTCCTCCTTGGAGAAGTGGTCGTAGTTGAACTAAGTCCTTGAGGATGTGGTGAGTTTGCTAGACATGGAGAGGTGGCTGCTTCAGGTGACCTAGAAGGAAGGGGATGGGATGAGTTGAGATAGTCAGGTGGTGACCAACCACGGGACAACTTATGACAAAGAATTTGGCCTTCTCCTGGTGGACAGTACGATGGGAAGTGCCCAAAGGATTTGAAAGCAAGGATGCTTGGTTATGTACTTTAGAAAGAATACTCTGGAGGAGTGTGGGGAATTTGGCTGAAGGAGAATTGATTCCAGTCAGGGAGGCCACTAAAGAGGGGGTTGCAATTACCTGCACATGAGGTGATGCAGTCTTGGTTCCACATTGGCCTTGCTTCTTAACTTGGTCCTGTTTGGCATTTCATTAGGTGATCTGGGAGATACCAATTTCTGGAGGAGGGATTGTAAATAAATTTGATGGTAGGAAAAAAAGAAAAAAGGAAGAGGGGGAGGGATTGAGAGAGAAGAGATTAGAGGGGATGGGGGAGAGAGAGAAAGAAGGAAGAAACTACGGGAGCATGGAGGCGAGAGCGCCTGTACCTGGAATAATGGTAGGAAACTAACAAGATGAAATTTAAGAAAATAAGTCCTGTATTTAGAAGGGGAAAAAAAAATCAGTGTATAAATTCAGGATTGGAGAAACTTGATTTAATAGCAGTTCATGTGAAGCAGACCTAGGAGTTTTAGTTGACAAAAAGTTCTTTATGTGACTGCCAAGATGCCTAGTCCAATCTTAGAGGACATTAATGAATGTGGATTGTCAATAACACAGGTAGCACTAGTCCGCTTGTGTTCTCCGGTGGTCAGGTCACATCTGGGGGTCTCATTCTCACTGAGCTCTTGATGAATGAGAATACTGTCAGAGAGTCCACCTTCACATCTGCCCTTTCCAAGTTTGTATAACTTCCTTCCTGTCTTAATAGAAACCAGAGTCATTTTTGGAGTCTCTTACACATTCTGTGCTGCTGGACTCGCAAACCAGTCTGTTCTTCCCTTTATCAGATTGTTCTTTTCCCAGTATGGTTATAAAGCTGAGACTTGACTTGCTACAGGGAGCCCTAAGTTTATCTGTTTGACTTCTTGATGATGTTTCAGCCAAAAGGGGGAAAGGGGAGAAAGACCTCATGTACCAAATGAGGTGTCTCACAAATGCAGCTCCCGTGCTTCATGTCTCAGGAAGAGGGACATCTAGATGCCCAGTATCCTACAACAAAGCTGACACACCCAGATAAGATGTTAGCAGTTTTGTCAGGATTTCCCCAAATATGGCGCCATGAATCTGATATTAAGCCAATCCATAAGATTGGTAAGGATGAGCTCAGTGATAGCATTACTTTTGTAGCAGTCTTGCAGGAAGACTAGATACCACATCTCAGTCATTTTCCCAACTCCTTCCCCTCATCTAACACATATCAAGGGCCTCCATCAGTTATTTCTGAGTGAATGTTCTGCTGTTTTCCACATCTTCATGAAGTGTCAAGAAACGATAGCAGTGCTGCTTGAAATAGCCAGTCTGCAAACTCTGTATCAGCCCTCAACGTATAAGGGATTTGCAGGGAATGTAGGCCATGGGTCTTTTCCTTCCTCAAGAAAGTTGTGATGGGAAGAAGGGATCACTGACCTACACAGCAGGCTCAGAAACCATCATTTATATTCTGGTTCAAGCCTTTTATCTCACTCTGGACCAGTGACCCCAATCAGCAGAGTATGCTTGGAGCAGCCCTTGTTTATACTTCAGGGTTCTTTCCACTTTGTCTGGGCTTGGAATCCTTGTACATGGTCTTGAGTCCATGTGCTTGTAAATACCATTCAGCTGTGAGTGGGGATTGTGAAACATGAACTGAGAAGTCGCTGGCTGCTCTGGGGGCCTTTCTAACTCAGCCTCCAACCCCAAAAGGCTGATTCTAGCCTGGCCCCACAACCAGGGCAGTCGAGTTCCTACCTTACTTTGGTTACTCCATTAGAAGTCAAGTAGGAGACATGGAAACCCATATCCATCTGCAAAGGGGAAGCTTGATCCCCTTGGAAGACCCCTCCAGTCCCTTCCTCCAACTCAGCTGTTCCCTCTGACACACTGGTCCATCTGCACATACCTTTCGCTCCTTTTCAGCCAACCTTGCAGCATTTAAGCCTTCAGCACTGAGATTAGCCCTGAGGGAAACTGGGATGAAGTGGTTATCTCACATGTTTATCTGGCTCTTGCCCCAGCAAGACTCTGCTTCTACGTTTTGATTACTCAGGAAGTCTTTACTCCATGATCCAACAGTGAGACTTTTAAAAAAAATTTATTGAAGAGTTGATTTATAATGTGTTAATTTCTGCTGTAAAACAGTGATTCAGTTATACACACATATATATACACACATACACATATATACACCTTTCTTCATGTTCTTTTTCATTATGGTTTATCTCAGGATATTGGATATAGTTCCCTGTGCTTTTATAGTAGGACCTTGTTGTTTATCCACTCTCTATATATAGTAGGTATTAGTCAGTCAGTCATGCCCAACTCTTTGTGACCCCATGGACTGCAGCCCACCAGGCTCCTCTGTCCCTGAGATTCTCTAGGCAAGGATACTGGAGTGGGTTGCCATTTCCTTCTACAGGGAATCTTCCCAACCCAGGGATCGAACCTGGGTCTCCTGCTCTGAAGGCAGATTCTTTACCAACTGAGCTGCAAGGGAAGCCCTCTCTCTCTATAATAGGTTGCTTTTGCTGATGCCAAACTCCCAGTCCTTCCCTCCTCTACCTCACTGTTGGCAACTGCAAGTCTCTTCTCTGTCCCCGCAGTGATATATGTTTCGGTTCAGTTCAGTTCAGGCGCTCAGTCGTGTCCGACTCCTTGCGACCCCATGAATCACAGCAGGCCAGGCCTCCCTATTCATCACCGTCTCCCGGAGTTCACTCAGACTCACGTCCCTCGAGTCGGTGATGCCATCCAGCCATCTCATCCTGGGTCGTCTCCTTCTCCTCCTGCCCCCAATCCCTCCCAACATCAGAGTCTTTTCCAATGAGTCAACTCTTCGCATGAGGTGGCCAAAGTACTGGAGCTTCAGCTTTAGCATCATTCCTTCCAAAGAAATCCCAGGGTTGATCTCCTTCAGAATAGACTGGTTGGATCTCCTTGCAGTCCAATGGGTTCTCAAGAGTCTTCTCCAACACCACAGTTCAGAAGCATCAATTCTTCGGTGTTCAGCCTTCTTCACAGTCCAACTCTCACACCCATACATGACCACTGGAAAAACCATAGCCTTGACTAGACGGACCTTAGTCGGCAAAGTAATGTCTCTGCTTTTGAATATACTATCTAGGTTGGTCATAACTTTTCTTCTAAGGAGTAAGTGTCTTTTCATTTCATGGCTGCAGTCACCATCTGCAGTGATTTTGGAGCCCCCCAAAATAAAGTCTGACACTGTTTCCGCTGTTTCTCCATCTATTTCTCATGAAGTGATGGGACCAGAGGTCACGATCTTTGTTTTCTGAATGTTGAGATTTAAGCCAACTTTTTCACTCTCCTCTTTCACTTTCATCAAGAGGCTTTTTAGCTCCTCTTCACTTTCTGCCATTAGGGTGGTGTCATCTGCATATCTGAGGTTATTGATACTTCTCCCGGCAATCTTGATTGCAGCTTGTGTTTCTTCCAGTCCAGCGTTTCTCATGATGTACTCTGCATAGAAGTTAAATAAGCAGGGTGACAATATACAGCCTTGACGTACTCCTTTTCCTATTTGGAACCACTCTGTTGTTCCATGTCCAGTTCTAACTGTTGCTTCCTGACCTGCATACAGATTTCTCAAGAGGCAGGTCAGGTGGTCTGGTATTCCCATCTCTTTCAGAATTTTCCACAGTTTATTGTGATCCACACAGTCAAAGGCTTTGGCATAGTCAATAAAGCAGAAATAGATGTTTTTCTGAAATTCTCTTGCTTTTTCCGTGATCCAGTGGATGTTGGCAATTTGATCTCTGGTTCCTCTGCCTTTTCTAAAACCAGCTTGAACATCAGGGAGTTCACGGTTCATGTATTGCTGAAGTCTGGCTTGGAGAATTTTGAGCATTACTTTACTAGCATGTGAGATGAGTGCAATTGTGTGGTAGTTTGAACATTTTTTGGCATTGCCTTTTGGAATTGGAATGAAAACTGACCTTTTCCAGTCCTGTGGCCACTGCTGAGTTTTCCAAATTTGCTGGCATATTGAGTGCAGCACTTTCACAGCATCATCTTTCAGGATTTAAAATAGCTCAACTGGAATTCCATCACATCCACTAACTTTGTTTGTAGTGATGCTTTCTAAGGCCTACTTGACTTCACATTCCAAGATGTCTGGCTCTAGATTAGTGATCACATCATCATGATTATCTGGGTCATGAAGATCTTTTTTGTACAGTTCTTCTGTGTATTCTTGCCACCTCTTCTTAATATCTTCTGCTTCTGTTAGGTCCAGACCATTTCTGTCCTTTATCGAGCCCATCTTTGCATGAAATGTTCCCTTGGTATCTAATTTTCTTGAAGAGATCTCTAGTCTTTCCCATTCTGTTCTTTTCCTCTATTTCTTTGCATTGATTGCTGAAGAAGGCTTTCTTATCTTTTCTTGCTGTTCTTTGGAACTCTGCATTCAGATGCTTATATCTTTCCTTTTCTCCTTTGCTTTTCGCTTCTCTCCTTTTCACAGCTATTTGTAAGGCCTCCCCAGACAGCCATTTTGCTTTTTTGCATTTCTTTTCCATGGGGATGGTCTTGATCCCTGTCTCCTGTACAATGTCACGAACCTATTCCATAGTTCATCAGGCACTCTATCTATCAGATCTAGACCCTTAAATCTATTTCTCACTTCTGCTGTATAATCATAAGGGATTTGATTTAGGTCAAACCTGAATGGTCTAGCAGTTTTCCCTACTTGCTTCAATTTAAGTCTGAATTTGGCAAGGAGTTCATGATCTGAGCCACAGTCAGCTCCCGGTCTTGTTTTTGTTGACTGTATAGAGCTTCTCCATCTTTGGCTGCAAAGAATATAATCAATCTGATTTCAGTGATATATGTTTAAGTTGTGATATAATTTACATCAAGATGCACATAGTATTTTAAGGACGCAGGCCAGTGAGTTTGGGGAAATGTGTAACCATTCCCCCTGTCAAGAGAGAAAAAGTTTCCATCATTGCTGTATCTCTGGCCACCAATGTTGATTCTTGACTTTGCAAGGGCCTCACCTACCTCTCATAGGCTGGTAGTATCATCTATTGAACTCATTATGTTCATATGAAACTAATCCTTCCCACTGTTAATTTTTTAACCAAGTCTTAACTATTAAAGATAGTTAAGCATAATGTTAAGGGACATAAAACAACATTATCCATGCAAGATTTAAAAAATACAAAAGAACCCAGGGTTTCATTGCCACTATCCAGATGTGATCTCTTTATTTTTTTCATGTTTTAAAATGATAAGCTACTGTTATTTCATCTTAAAAAAACAGTACCTGCTGGGCCCTGGAAATACATTTTGTACTTTCATGAAATGATGTATCTTGTCATCTGAGTCTGGGCCTCTCTTGGGCACCCTCCAGGCTTCCATGGTGGGAAACTTGGTCCCTACCTTCCATTATGTTCCACACTTCGGGTGCCCATGAAGTTCCCAGATCAGTGCTGCACATTTTTTTTTTTTTTCCAGTTGTGTCAGGTCTTAGTTGTGGCACTTGGAATCTTCACTGCCTCATTCAGAATCTTTCTTTGCAGCGCAGGGACTCTCTAGTTGTGTCGCGAGAGCCCCAGAGCACACAGGCTCAGCAGTTACAGCATGTGGGCTTAGTTGCTCCATGGCATATGGGATCTTAGTTCCCGTGCATTGCAAGGCTGATTCTTAACCACTGGACCACCAGGGAAGTCCCAGTGCTGTACTTCAGTTCATCATTTTAGGACCCAAGGCATGCTTCTAATCAAACAGAAGAGATTGGCAGAGACATGGAGAACAGATTTGTGGTTGCCAAGGGGGAGGAGGAAGGGAAGAGAAGAACCAGGAGTTTGGGGTTAACAGATACAAACTACTATATGTAGAGAATGAGTAAACAGCCACGTCCTACTGTATAGCACAGGGAACTATATTCAGTGCCCCATGATAAACTATAATGGAAAAGAATATATATGTGTATAATTGAGTCACTTTGCTGTACAGCAGAAATTAATCCAACATGATAAATCATCTATACTTCAAGAAAAAAATAAACTTAAGAAAGGAAGAGATTGAGGTTGCTATTTGATATGAAATGATTAGGAAAGTGTCTCTAATAATAGTTGAGCAGAGACCTATGTAATGAAAGGCCGCCAGTGCATGTAGCTGTGGGGGTGGACGAGTCCAGGGAGAAAGAGTTTAGTGAATATCTATCATTTTATATAGATACAAAATCAAAGATATAGAAAAAAAATTTTTTTGCTTGTAGTGAGAACTCATATATATCATATAGCACTGTTAATTGTATTTGCCATGTCATACATTACATCCCTAGAACCTGTTTACTTATAACTGGCCTGATAATTTTTTAGGGTTATATTGACCAAGTTTTATTCTGATTAATGAAGATTATATTCAGAAAGTTGTATGGCATATGTCACAGTTTGCAACGCATTCTATTGTACAGAAAGCATCTGAGCCTTAACTGTGAGGTAGGCATATGAGTTATTAACCGATGATTTTCAAAAGCAGGTATCCATTGCGCTTTCTCTATCCCGAGCTATATTGATTGCCTCCTTTCTAAACTGCAAACAATATGCAGAACTATTCCTATGTTTAAATAAATGCTGAGAGATTAGATCCTTTATCATTGGAAATAAAAATGTCTTTCCATAATCTGAGTTTTTTATTTACCGTGGGCTCAATGGCTATAATACTAGGGATAGAAAGGTGGGTCATAGATTTGGGTGTAGACAGACTGGAGAACAGGGATCCATGCCTAAGTGTGACAGATGGCAGTGGTCAATACAAAATGCACAGTAGTGGTGGCCAACAGGTTCTTGCCTGGGAGTTCGAAACAAAACCCAAATTAAAGTGATTTTTAGAAACTAAGAGAATTTTGTTTTAATTATTATTGTGTTCTTTGGGAAATGTCTTTGATCTGTGTTTCCAGTCTGGTATTGAAGGACTCTTATAGGTAGGCTGGTAAACATTTTAACTAACATGTAGAGTCCCCATGCTTCTTTTTCTGTTTTGTAACAGCATGCAGGTCAATGATTTGGGTAGTCCTCCTGTGTCTTGCTTTATATACTGATGGCAAGATTTTCCTTGCCACTGGTTTTTTGGTAAGATATCTTCAACCTGGCATTACACCTTTGTCATATTCGACCTTGCATTATATTTGATTGCATGTTGAAGAATGAGTGTGTCAATCCTATGTTATCTTGCCCAACACAATGTTAGTTTTTGATGGCTGGAGTGATGCCTAATTTACCTTGGCTACTTCTCAGGCCCCAGCTCAGTGTTTTGTACATAGTCAGAACTCAATAAACATTTATCAAATGGACTTGTATTAGTATTTGGTAACTGTTGGTTGCATTATTCAGTGATAAATATGAAAGAAAAATGTAGACTAGCAATTAAAGATATCTTATGGAATTTCTTTTTCTTATTCATAGCCCTTATTTCATATGTATTGTTTTGCGTGGACACTATTTTTATATTTGGCTATTTACCGGTGTACCTTTACAGAACTTACAGATGATAATTTGTATTTTTAATTCAACCTCCTACAAGAGAATTGTCTGGTATTTATAGGCAGAATATGACTGTTGCAGACTCCTGATATTTCCAAATGATCCCATAAAACACTTTATTTGGTGGCTTCAGATGTATTTGTTCTATCTTGATATCTGTAATAAACGAACATCTTGGACATTTCGTGCACCAAATAGAAACCCCATGGCAAAACATGCTTAGACATTTTCAAAAGCCAGCATTATTCCTTACTTAGGAAAAGTCAGCCTTGAGGGTTTTAAATGATGATAATGACGTCTGTGTATGTGTTGACATTTTCATAGGCTTTACCTGAATTTTTGTTTTTTTTGTACAAAATAGTACCGGGAAACCCAAACATGAGTGGTTTCTCCAGAAAGATTCCGAAGGGGACACACCTTCACTTATCAACTGGCCGTCCAGGTATCTCCCAAGCTGTCGGCTTGTGTTTAGTGAGTGTGTCCCTGTCTCGCACGTCACCGAAACTAACTCGCCTCTGCCCTCTTTTTGGTGGCAGGGCTTTTGAAAATAACGTGTTCAAAAGGGGGCTGCTGGAAGTTGCTTTCTAATCATTCCTTTTTCTCCTTCTACTGCCCTAATGGCTGCTCATACTGTTCCCTTTTGCTTCTCTTTTGAAAAATCTTTTGACTCCACCTCTGGCTTTTCTCCTTTCTCACTACTCACATGCTGCCAGGAGGGAGCAGTAGTGAGCACATAACCAGCATCTCTGGGCTGCTCCCTTGAGCCAGGCTAACCACCCAGGGTCCCATCTTATCATCAGCTCCCCTGTCCTGGCCTTCCAGCCTCCTCCTTTCCATGTTGCCTGTCTCTCAACCAGTTGTTAATTTCCACAGCTACGTACAGGGCATCTGGATTTCAAAGCAGACAAAACCCCCTCTTGCTTCATTTTTAAGGTTGGGGGCAGGGAGAGACAGAAGGAGTAAGAATGAGTAAGTCATTGGCAGGACAAAGCACCCATATATCGAGTTTCTAACAGTCACTTTGTTCTTGGCTGAGGACAACATTCAGATTGTCTCCGATGACAAGGTCACATTCCGCAGGAGAACTTGAACAAATTTAACAAAGCTTATAAATATGAAAACCTCCAGCACTCGCTAGTCTCTGGGAAGAATAACAACTCAGAATGCTTTTCTCTTCCCCCGAATGATTCACAGTAACTGCCTTTTATGTGTGTCTTTGACTCTTCTTTAATGAAATATACATATCCTGCATCTTATGTTGAAAGACGCGTAGGTGTTTATATCAAATTTAGTAGGATGCTTTTGTCATCTAAGGAAAAATTCCCTTCTAGAAAGTGAATATCACAAGCAATTATTTTTGCTGACTAATCTTAAGCAAATAAAGGTTTTACATTCCCCGAGAAATCACTTCTACTTCAAAAGCATCCTTTAGTTTTTAAAGATTATCCCCAGTCCACAGTCCATTCATAAGCAGTTTGAATGGTTTGTCCTTCCTCACTATGTGGTATTAAAAAAAAAAAAAAGTAAGAACAACTAGTTTGCACTATTGAATGTTAACCCTTTGCCAAGCACTAAACTGCATACTTTGCAAGCATCACATTACATCTTGTTACATTATTTCCGTTTGAAAGATGAAGCAGCTGAGGCAGGTAGATTATCTGAGACCACACAGCTCAAACTGGCTGACTGAGGCTTTGAAAAGAGGTCTCCTGGGCCCCTCAGCCAGAGGTCTTGGCTACTTTGCTTTCACAGTAATAAGAAAAGGTTGGTAGCTTTTCCAGTGGATTTCAGTTTTGCTCTCGGCTATTTAAATAGCTCTAGAAACAACCAGAGCCCTCTCTTTTTGGATTAGTTTTTAACTGGTGGCCTAATGACCATTCCAGTGGGGAGAACATGTTCAGTGCATTCTTTCAACAAAAATCTTTTTTTTTGCCGACATCCCTCTTAGCGCTGGAGTTGCTGGAAGTGATGATGTCTTACCTGGCCATGTGTCTTCTGAACGAATGAATGTTGTCTGCATGGCATGGAAAAAAATTGTGACTCTTAAATGCTTGAAAAGGGGTAATTGTTTGCTGTATCTTGAGCTCAATAAAAAATAACCGTCGTCATGAATGCTATGACATTTATAGGAGACAATGCAATTACATTTGGTCTTTAGGCTTATATATGCCTGGAAACCATCCCTACCCCAGTCCATATACTGGGCCTGTCCATGTGGAAAGCTTACCCACTAGTAGCCCAGCCTCAGTGCGCCCTCGTGCATACCAGTGGTGCATAGTAATGAATTTTCCTGGGCTTCTGAGTATTCGTTTAGTCGGAAGGCATCCATTCTCTCCCAGGATAGCATCTGGCCCCTCCTAGCTTTTCAGAAGGAAGAGTGAGTTTATAAACTCAATACAAACTCTTTCCTCTGGCAAGGCGAGTGGGACCCCAAGATGCTTATCCAGTCTCCAGGCATCTCTGGCCTGCACACACATGCTCTCTTCCCCCAGAGCCATTACCACACTTGGCAACTTAAATCCTTTTTCTTTCTTAAAGAGTTAAAGTTAGAGAAAAATTGGTGCGAGAGGAGAGCGCTCGCAGCAGCCCTGAACTTGCCTCCGAGTCCTTAACTCAGAGGAGACACCAGACGGCACCAGGCCATTACCTGGCCTTTCAGTCAGAGAACTCGGCCTTCGATAGGGTCTCGGGCAAGGTGGCCAGCTCCGTGAGACAGCCCATCCGTGGCTACGTCCAGCCAGCAGAGCCCGTCCACACCATCACGCTGGTGACCTCAGACACCCCAGAAAGCATCTCCGAGGGCAGCTGGGTGGGCCCAGCCCCCCAGACTGTCACAAAGCCTCCCCCCTCAAAGGTTCTAGAAGGTGAAAGAAGAGACACCCCGGTTCTCCATATTTGCGAATCCAAAGCAGAAAATGTGCTCTTCTCTGATGCTCTGGAGAAAAGCAGGAAGACCCTTGCAGTTTTGGAGGATCGTGGGTCTGGGAGAAGCCAGGAAGCCCCCCCCCGGAACCGAGGACTTGAGTCAGCCCACTGTTGGCACAGTTACCGCGGAACCTCAGAAGGAGTCAGAAAGCCTGGCCCGCCCGCCTACGGCTCAGCAGCAGCCAACCGAGAGGATGGGCAGGAGTGAGGTGGTCATGTATGTTCAGAGTGAGGCTGTGTCCCAAGGTCACAGGAACGAGGTGCCCACGAGGAAACACAGGGTCCTCACCCGCTCCCTGTCCGACTACACGGGCCCTCCGCAGCTCCAGGCTCTGAAGGCCAAGGCCCCGGCTCCCAAGCGAGATGCCGAGTCGCAGACGTCCAAGGCCGAGTTGGAACTGGGCCTGCTGGACACGAAGGTCTCGGTCGCCCAGCTCCGCAATGCGTTCCTGGAGTCAGCCAGGGCCAGCAGGAAACCTGAGCTGTAGGTGATGTCCACGTGTCCCCCCAATGTGTCACTTGCACGTCCTTGGCAGAGTTATTCACCTTCCGACTTGTGTGGCATCCTGCCTTGAGTCTTACCAGCTTAGCTCACCAGTGTGTGTAGGGCAGACCATCCAGGACATGGCTCCACGACTACCATTCTGCTTGCGCCTACTAACGGGGCTGGGGCGGAGGGTGGGGGGTGCCTCTGGAGTATCGGGTCTCTGGAATGTTCCACCTCCCAACATGCATGGTAGAGGCATGTGGTGGGATTTTCACTGTCCATGCCTTGACTCACCAGGGTACATAAACCTTTGCTTTCTTCTCTCTCTCTGTCTCCCTTCTGTGTACCTCCTCCCCACCAACTCTAAAAGCCATTCTCGGGTTGAGGGGTCAAGCGAAGGCCCTGGTGTGGAGCGGGAGAGAGGGTCCCGGAAACCGAGGCGCTATTTTTCTCCTGGTGAAAATAGAAAGACTTCCGAGAGATTTAGAACTCAACCCATAACCTCGGCAGAACGAAAGGAATCGGATAGGTAGGCATGTGTCTGTCAAGTTGCCTGGTCTAGAAACTTATAAGAAACCCTATAGAAATTTCTA
>NW_024070194.1:48772491-48921363 GCF_014754425.2 Oryx dammah
AAGAAATGAGAAACATTAAACATTTAATGTTGTTAAATTTTTATGCCCTTAAGTTAGAATCCAGATTGTCCGCTAGATTATATGGTGAAAATAACTAAGGGGGTTCGTATTCAGTCTATCAGTGTCTATCTGCATGTTGTATGTGAGTGAGTTTTTATCATATGCTAACACAGAGAAATGAAAGCGTTTGTCTAAAAGGTGATTGTCAGTTGTGTTTAATAAGTCCTCCTTGGTCCTGGTTTGTCTCCACAAGGTGAAACACCTGGCCGGGCTGTGTGCACACATACCCACAGTGTCTGTAATAGTTGCCCACGCGTAGTCACAACTAGAGTTGCTACCAGGAGGGTGTTCTTTAAGAGGCTTTAATTGAATTTTTATTTTCACTTTTAATGTGATCCTTGGATCTTCCACTCCAACCAGCTAATTGTTTGTTATTGTTTTTTCACTCCTGTCTTTCCTAGGTCAACTTCAAATTCAGAAATGCCAGCTGCCGAGGGCAAGTATCTGTCTTTTTCTTCTTAATCATCTCACCCCAGATTAGATTTAGATAAGGTTTTTGCTTTTGAAAAGAAGATTATGGAACAATTACTTTCTTTCCAGCAGATTTTCTTCCTGTGAATATAATAAAGCCTGTTGAGGTTTTCACAAGAACCTTCTTTAGTTTTGAGAGAGTGAGAGCTGTGATATTAGCTATTTATTAAAACCATAGATTTGAATCAAAGAAGGTTTTTCATGTTACTTTCTTGTTACTATTTTATAATAAAGAAGAGAAATTCCTTCCTTAAAATCTCTTATTAATTCCATAATATCTATTCTTAAGTCAAATATGATAATAGAACATTATTGCCTGGACAAGAATTTTGTTTGGTGAATTGCAATGGGAATTAGTACCTTTTCACTGAGCAGAAGAATAGCTTTCCTCACCGAGAGGAAAATATTGCCTCTTGTTATTCTGGGGCTTCCCTGGTGGCTCAAACAGTAAAGAATCTGCCTGCAATGCGGGAGACCTGGGCTTGATCCCTGGATTGGGACGATCCCCTTTAGCATATTGATTCTTTTATTCAGAAGATTTCCAAGTCCGCCTTGGAAAACTTTTAAGAGACTTTCCCTACATTTTCTAATGATGTTCAGTCTATTTGTGACTCTTCACAGATGAAGAAAAGGTCGATGAGCGAGCAAGGCTAAGCGTCGCTGCTAAGAGGCTGCTCTTCAGGGTAAGATGTGCTGAAAGGTCATCAGAGTAAGCCATCACCTCCTGCAGGCGGCCCCTCCTGCGGATGGCCAGCCTGCAGCCCGCTCTGGGTTCTGGTCTGATCTCTCCTCCCATGTGGCCAGTGTGTGTGCTGCTGATGGCGATGCTGCCTCCTGGGGTGGCGGAGGGGGCCCCTCCTGTAGACCCTACAGGGTCTACAGAGTAGCCACGTTCTGCCGCCCCAGCTTCCTTTCCTCCAGTTGTTCAGACATTTACACTGTTTCCCACCTTAGGAGATGGAGAAGTCGTTTGATGAGAAGAGCGTCCCAAAGCGCCGCTCCCGCAACGCGGCTGTGGAGCAGAGGCTGCGGCGCCTACAGGACCGGTCCCACACGCAGCCCGTCACCACCGAGGAGGTGGTCATTGCAGCCACGTAAGTCCCTCCAGGGCCTCTGGGTCTTGGCTGGAAGGCCTTCTTTGTAAAGAGAAATTTAAAGACTTAAAACGAGGCGATCAGCAGACGGTTCAGTTAGAAGCCACCAAAAAGTAGGTGTTTGGGTGTCTGGTGTCCCTGAACTTTGTAAAGGGGTGTGTTAACCTATTGTATCTCCTAGAAGAACATGAAGGGAAATTTCCTTTTTATTTTTTTGCCTGGTTTCTTTTTTAATCCCTTTACAATGGAAAATTTAAAATATAAGAGTAGACGGGTTAATGTTCTGAGCCCCCATGCCCTCATCACCCAATCCCAAGAGCCAAAAACCTCAAGCCCATCTCCTCTCGCTCCCCCTGTTTGCTGCTGTAGTTATTTTCAAGCAAACCCTATATGTCGTTTCCTCCATAAATATTTTAGTCTGTATCTCAAAACAGACTAAAGATACAAGAGGATTCTCTTGGCTTTTAAATTATCATGATTTTTTTTTAAATTCCATGGAAGTCTCCAAACAGTGGGAAGTAAGTTTTGAGCCGTGTGTTCCCATGTGTTCAGTATGAATTTCCCACAGTAATTCATCCAGGGATCATTGCTTCCATTAAGCTAAAACTTTTATTAGTTTTTTTTTTTTTTTAATAGTTTCTCCTGCTGGACACACACGTGCACACACCCTTCCTGAAAAAATGAAGTTCATATCATTTACAGCATCAGCAGCCCACACGCAAAGCTGCTGTTAACTCAGCCACCTGAACTTCCTGTTTGTGGAAAAGTACATCTTATATTCACTGGGAACTCTTGGCAAATCAAAAAATAATAATAATATTTGGTTATTGTAAAATAAGAAACAACTAACCCTAGGAGCAAAACAGTAAATATAAGCAAAAAGTATCCACTTGTCAGACTTCCTGAATATACTTTGATGTGCTTATAGATGATATGAGGACCATGATTTTTCTAAAAAAGAGCTTAGGACAACTTAGTAAAACAGAGACATAATCTACTGCTTTGCTGGTGGTTAATATATTAGCTTCTTTTTAATTTTTCTTTTAAACTGGGGCACTTATTCTAAATATTCTAAATCCTTTCCAAGCTCGAAAAATCTGTTCCTGTTCCACTGACTTTGGGTCGTCTCTGTCTCTTATTTCCTCAGTTTGTAATTGCTTTTCAAGTTCTTTTGTGATTTTCCCAAATAAACTAGCGAACGATTTTGTTCCAGTATGTTTTGACGTAATGTTTCTGAATTGAAAACTACGCTCTCCTTAATGCTTCTTTTCTTCTCTCTCCTTATGAATGTTCCACCTTTGGCAATTGCTTTTAAAGTGAACCTACCCCTGCTTCGTGCTCAGTGGCCACCCACCCTGTAATGACAAGACATCCTAGCCCCACTGTAGCTAAGAGTCCCGTGCAGCCTGCCAGGTACTGGACAGAAGTTGCTGCATGTCACACTGAGAGCAGAGGTGCATCCTCCAAACTTGAATGTCTGTCGTTTGTCTGACAAACAAGTCAGCGCAAGGAGTTGTCCCAGCGAAGCGTGTGGCATCTTGCCGTCTCACACCGGGGGACTTCACGTAGGCCTGCATATGCCGGCATTTCATCCACCTGCTTTCTCTCTGTCCTGGAACTCAACCCCAACTAACCCACTCATCCATCTGTTTTGCTTCTGTTTTACATAACCCTGGTCATCCCTAAAAAATTTCATTTTTCATCTAAAATACTAGCACTTATTAAAGGCTAACAGAAAAATAGGACCTTAACCTGAATGTTGAAAGTCTTATCATGCTTAAACACTTCTAGACATGAATACATGCTTACAAACAACCTTACCTGTTTTCTAATGGATAGACAATGCCGTTATATTTGAGGATCCGGACAGTAACAATTCATAGTGTCTGAACTTAGATGCTTTACTGTTATGTTTTAAGTTGTGATGTTTTAAAGTGATGTCCTTAAGGCAGGAAAATATCCCTTCTATTTCACTGTTACAGGCCAAAACACAAAGGCTAATGCAAGATTAAAACAAGTAAGATGACAGTTCAGAAAGAAAGCCGGCATTGTCGAGATGCAGGCTCTCTTCGAGAAAGCAGGTTTCTAGCGCACCTACTTCTTCCCTGAGCTCAGTTATGTGTGACTCTTTGCAACCCCATGGACTGCAGCCCACCAGGCTCCTCTCTCCATGGAATTTTCCAGGCAAGAATACTGCAGCAGGCTGCCATTTCCTTCTCTGGGGGATCTTCCCCACCCAGGGATTGGACCCACATCTCTTGCTTCTCCTGAATTGGTGTCTTTACAACTAGAGCCACCTGGGAAGCCCAGTCCTACTCTGGACCTCAGGAGAGATGCCGAGACTCAGGTCCCCTTACTCCCACCTCACTGTGCCCTGGAAAACTGACACCCCTCTCTGGTCTGGGACAACTTGTAGAGCACTAGTTAATCAGGGTCAAGGCAGAGCATACTCTTCTCCTGGACTTGAGCACTGGGTGTCCCTGTGGCAGAAGGTACATTGTCTTAGACCTTCCAAGATTCACGAGACCAGGAAACTGGAAGCCTTCTCCTCTTGGAGGGATTCATCAGCACCAAAATGTCCTTCACCTTTCAAGTTACCAGGAATTTCAGATTTTTAGTACCTTTTAGGAAACAGATGGAAACCTACGAGAGAAAATCCTAGGTTAAAAGAGGAGAATGATCTTTACAGTGAAACTATTTGTATGTAGTAAGTGAACATCAAAACCCTGTGTTGTAGTTAATGCTTTTGATAGAATAATTGTATTATTTCCTAACTTTAAAATGTAGGGACTTCCCTGGAGGTCCAGTGGTTAAGACTTTGCCTAGAGGGTGGAGGTTAGATCCCTGGTGAGGGAGCTAAGATCCCAGAGAGCTAAGAGATATGCGATTCTGCCCATCCCCACGAAAAAGAAAAATAAACAACAGAAGCAATATTGTAACAAATTTAATGAAGACTTTTAGAATGGTCCACATTTTTAAAAAAAATTAAAAAAAAATGTAAAGACCACCATCTGAACCACACATTTAGATAATGTCTAAATAGGCTGCATGGAGAAGGAAATGGCAACCCACTCCAGTATTCTTGCCTGGAGAATCCCGAGGACAGAAGAGCCTGGTGGGCTGCCATCTATGGGGTCACACAGAGTTAGACACGGCTGAAGCAACTTAGCAGCACCAGCAGCAAACAGGCCACAGGCAAGGTCTGAGGACTCCTCCTAGCTGTATTTATTGTTGATACTAGCAGTACAGCTCCTCTCTCTAAGATAAGGTATACCTAAGCCTTAATTTGTTTAATTCTATAATTAGGAAACTCAATGTTTAGAAATAATCCAGAGCTGAAAATCTGTGTGGCATTGACTGTGCAAGGGTCCTCAGCTAGAGTGTTCACTCTCTTATTAATAGCTGAGCAACTGCCCACACCTGTCTTGAATCTAGATAGGGGAAAATAAGCCCCTTTTCCAGTGACACTTTGAAGAAAGTTAACAGACAGACTTAGCGATGGGCTTCTGTTTCTCTCCCTGTGTGGGGCTGACATCTCCCCCCTTTCAGATTGCAGGCGTCTGCTCACCAAAAGGCATTAGCCAAAGACCAGACAATTGAGAGCAAAGATTCTGCTGAGCAGGGAGAACCTGACTCCTCCACTCTGAGCTTAGCAGAGAAGCTGGCCTTGTTTAACAAACTGTCCCAGCCGGTCTCAAAAGCCATTTCAACGCGGAACAGATTAGATATGAGACAGAGGAGGATGAATGCTCGTTATCAAACCCAGCCGGTCACGCTTGGAGAGGTGGAACAGGTGGGTGCCCTGCGATCCAGCTCCAAGGTTGCACGTATGTCCTGAAAATATGGGAGCATGCTGTCCCATGGGGGTTAATGATACGATTAAGGGGCTCGACCTGTACTCTGTGTTAGCTGTCGCTACTTGGTCATAACTTCATTCTTAAGGAGGATAACCACACCAAGGATGTTTCTCTTCTCTTGTTCACATTATGGCTGAAATGATCTGAAGTTGAGTCCATCAAGGGGAGAAAAACAGAATGCACAACCTGCCTTTCACGCAGATGATTGGATTAACGAGACGCATTTTGCAACTACATCTAGGTTTGCTTTCTCACCAACAGAAGCAGAAAAACTGCCCCAAATGTAGTGTCTCCATCCATGTCAGTCCATCCACAGGTATTTACCCAGGCGGTGTTTTTAAATCACCTTTTATTTTTGAACTGTGTCCTCCCAGGTGCAGAGCGGCAAGCTCATGGCTTTCTCCCCCACCGTTAACACGTCTGTGTCCACTGCGGCATCTACCGTCCCCGCCATGTATGCAGGGAATCTTCGGACAAAGCCACTTCCAGATGACAGCTTTGGTGCCACTGAGCAGAAGTTTGCTTCTTCGCTAGAAAACTCCGACTCCCCAGTTAGAAGCATCCTGAAATCCCAAGGCTGGCAGCCCTCGGTCGAGGGTGCTGGGAGCAAAGCAATGTTGAGAGAATTTGAAGAGACAGAACGCAAGGGAGGCTTGACAGGTGGAGATGGCGGGGTTACAAAGTATGGGTCCTTCGAGGAAGCAGAGCTGTCCTACCCTGTCCTCAGCAGAGTCCGGGAGGGAGACAGCCTTAAAGAGCCCATCTATGCCCTTCCGAGGAAAGGAAGCCTGGAGCTCACCCATCCTCCCATCGCCCAGCTTGGTGATGAGCTGAAGGAATTTTCCACCCCAAAAAGCACCATGCAGGCGAGCCCGGACTGGAAGGAGAGGCAGCTCTTTGAAGAGAAGGTGGACTTGGAGACTGTCACAAAGAGAAAGTTTTCGCTGAAAGGTAACTTACTACTGCTCTTTCTTTTCTGCTGAATGGGTCGCATGTGTTTGGGATTGTTTTTAACTGAATTGTGAAGGCAGATGACAGCTGAGTGTAAAGCGTTGAATGAAAGTCTGGTGTGAATGGTACCCTTCCCGGACTTTTCTTCCTCTTGAACTTGACCTGTTCAGAGGACTCATAAATTATGTCTGCCGTAAAAGTACCTGAAGTGTTTTACTACATCTTCATAAGGGTTTTGGATGGCTTTGGTCATGTTAACTGAACTGCTAGCTCTTTTGGCTCCTTTTAGAAATTGATGACCTGACAAGACTTTTCTGCCAATCCAATGGTTAAGCCTCTGCGCTTCCAATGTAGGGGTCACAGGTTCGATCTGTGATCGAGGAACATGCCTTGCAGCATGACCAAAAAATAAAAATATAAAAATAAGAAAAATTAAATTGAGGATCTCAAAGGTCCCGGGCTGGGTGAGCACAGGGAATAGGGCGGGAACCCAGTTTCTGGTTTCAGGTTCTCTTTCTTCTTGTGCAGACCAGCAAGCCGTGCTGCACAGGACTGTAATTCTCTCTCTGCATTTCCATAAAATGATAGTGTGTCAGTTATAAGAGTGGTTAGGTTGGGGAGTACTGCACATATGAAATGTCAAAGTATTGTTTAGGAGGCGTAGAGACATTTCTGCAGTGTCGTCCAAACCAACTTCCTGTGTCTGGCACAGGATTGTCACAGAACAAGTCACTGGGTGGGGTCATCCGCTGGGAAGTTTGGTTTTCTCAGGGACCAGAGCGTGCCCCAGATTTGCATAAACCCCAGGGGATTGGGTAACCTGCCACGTGCCCACGGATTGAACTCTAAGTGCAGGATCATCCGGGGGTGAAGGGCTTGAAGAATGTTTGCCCGGGGGAGTAAGTGCTGACAGGGCTCCTTTCCTTCCCAGCAGCGGAGTTTGGGGAACCCACTTCTGAGCAGACTGGCGCGGCTGCTGGGAAACCGGCTACTCCGTCTGCAACCCCCGTGTCCTGGAAGCCGCAGGATCCCTCTGGACAGCCTCAGGAGAAGCGGTATCAGAGCCCGTGTGTGATGTTTGCTGCTGGAGAGATCAAAGCCCCGGCAGTGGAGGGCAGCCTCGACTCCCCCAGCAAAACCATGTCCATTAAAGAAAGGTAATGAGATTTCGTGACCGAGAAGGCATTCTGTTGGGGTGGGATGGGCAGTTTACAGCTTGCTTTTAGACAAAGATCTGAGGAACAGGCAATGGGAGAAAATCATGAATCCAACTACACAAGGGAATAAGCAGTTCTTCCGGGAAGTTTGAAAGCTAACCACGTTCATCCTGGTGTCTGGACTGATAAAGTTGGGCGGCGCTGGTTCAAAACTCTATGAGGAAACAAACGGAGACTTTCGCCTGCTTCTTTGGTTGCTGCTTCTGTTTTCTTTTCTTTTAATACTAAATTCTCTGACCAGCCAGGGATGGAAGCAGAGATTGTGGCTCTTTTCCTTTCAGGTTTGCGTGTCTTGAAATTGAATGCACAACTGCTTGTGACTGTCTTTCAATGGAAAATATGTGTGGAGGGATTGGAGATAAATTCAGATTTGGGATTTGAATCAAAGTTTTGTTTACGTTACAGAAAGTAAAATGGATGACTTCTGCAATGCATTTAGACATTTCATATCAGGTAATAGCTGTGAAGACTGCATCTGAGGATTAAATAACACCAAAACCTCATTTCATTCAAAACAGTGATGGAGGGTTGAGAGGAGATAAAGAGGGCAGGTACAAAGAATCAGAGTTAAATATTTGGGGTTGTGTTTTCCTTGTTAGCCTCTAGCAAAAGATGTAAGTGACCTGAGGACTGGGTGAAGAAGCTTCTCCTCAATTTCCTAGTTTGATTGGCAGAAGTATGGCTCCACCTACTTGGATCCCCACCCCCCCTCCCTAAGCACCTCCACCGTTCAGAAGTTTTCTTCCTCTGAACTGCACTGGCAAGTCTGATTTCTCTAAGTACATTTCCAACTACTTAAGACAACGTAATAAACCACAGTGAAAACTCTTCATTCATTTTTTCCAAGTCAAACCTTGGAATAATATTCACAAAATGTTAGATAGATGGAGACTTTTTTAACCAACAAATTAATGAGAATGCTAAAGCTTATTTTCTTCCACCTTTGCTTATTTAAAATTCACAGTGCAGAATGCCTAGAAAACTGAGGGGACTTGGATGTTGGGGTGAGCTGACTAGAAGGTGTTTGGCCTATTCTGGCATGAAGTCCTCCTCCACGGAAACCCAGCTCACAGAAGGCTTGATCCAGAGTCCTTACTATGTCTTTATTGAAGTATAGTTGATTTACAATGTTGTTGTGAGTTATAGGTATACCGCAGAGTGATTTGGTTCTTTTCCATTTTAGGTTATTATGGGATGTTGAATATAGTCCCCTGTGCTATATACAGTAGGTCCTTGTTTATCTATTGATATTTTATACATAGTAGTGTATATATGTTAATCTCATACTCCTAATTTATCCATCTCCCTGCTTTTCCATCTGGTAACCATAAGTTTGTTTTTTATTTCTACGAGTATGTTTGTTTCATAAATAAGTTCATTTGTATTATTTTTTAGTTTCTACATGTAAGCGATATCATATAGTATTTGTCTTTTTCTGTCTGACGTTCTTCACTTAGTATGATTATCTCTGGGTCCATCCGTGTTGCTGCAAATGCCAATATCTCACTCCATTTTATGGCTGAGTAGTATTCCATTGTACATGTACCACATCTTCCTTACCCATTCCTCTGTTGATGGACTTTCACCTTGTTTCCGTGTCTCGGCTACTGTGAACAGTGCTGCTATGAACGTTGGGGGGCGTGGCTTTTGTAGGCTTAGTGTTTTCTCCAGTTATACGCCCAGGAGTGGGAGTGCTGGATCAGGTTTTTGAGGAACCTCCATACTGTTCTCCATAGTGGCTGCACAAACTTACATTCCCATCAACAGTGCAGGAGGGTACCCTTTTCTCTGCACCGTCCAAAGACCCAACTATTGATAACTGGTTAGGTAAAAGGATGAAGTATCATTTAAGGAAATTAATGATAAATATCACTTATACACAAGCTCTGATCTTTTACACACCAGAAAACATTCTTGGGGTAAAATGCCAGTAGAAAATACTAATATACTCCCTTCTCTCAAAGGCTTTGGAAAGAGATTTCCCATCTTGGGGTATATTCTGTCTGTTAGGTTGTCTAATGAAGTTTTGTGTCAAACTGCTATGCAGTCATTCTTGGCTCACTTGCCTGTGTTTAGCAAATCTTAGTTTCTTTTTTTTTTTTTTTTTCTGAAAGCAGTTTTTAATTCTACCGTAAAATTCTAAATAAAAAAAAAAATGTGAGATGCTGTAAAGGTGCAGCTTCCTAACCCAGGCTTGTGGATGTCTGAGGAGTTGGAGGGTGGCTGTAAGGTTGCTATTAGCTGCCCGGAAGGAGGATAAAAACCAAACGTGTACACATGGACGTTCTGGCCGGCGAGAGACAGTCCTTCCCGCAGACCCAAGGGGCTCCCGGCCACAGTCTGTCCAGAACCATGATCGTAAGAATGCTTCTTAAATATTCAGCTATTCAGTTTACTTGACAAACTGCACGTTTAAAAAGGAAAGAGGGACACTTGATTTAGCATCTACGTTGGTAATAGACTATGCCAAGACGAAATATATCGCCAGAGATCTTTCCCCCTTACCTCAATGGTACTTTTATTTGCACTTTGGTGAAATAGCAGAGCTACGTATTTCTTTACAATCCACACAGTAGCTTTTCCCCAAGAAGTGGAGGGACATTAGTCCTTCCTCCTGTTAAATAATTATGAAGCTTGACCATTTAAAATAAGAAAGCTCCTCATATAATATTTATTTGGGCTTTGCTTTTTTTGAGGTGACATATAAAGTAGACCTTTTAAACCTTATTCTAATTCCTCTGATCACCTGCTTCACCATAGGAGAGGTTGAATTCCAGGGGCCCTGGGGCCACGTGGTGAATAGGGCCAACCCTAATAGGGGCTGGTCTTAGTCTCTCTTCCTCCGTACATGAGGCAGGGCTGCTGTGTGTTCAGATGAATGTTTTAGCAGCAAACATGTTCTCCCTGGAGGACAGAAATTCTAACTAGACAACAGTGCTAGGAAGAATCCATCCTCTTCCTGTACTAATTTTCTCAGTTCATGTGTTCCTGGCATCACTTGTTTTGAATTTCGCTTTCGCGGTTCAGACTCTTGGAGACCAGACTCTGGACATTGCCAGTTTCCTTCATCATTTCTTCTAAACAACCACAGCCTGAGGATGTAGTTTGGTCTTCCTTGATCTTGTGGGTCTATCTCTTTCCTGCTCAGGACTTGAGCATCGTTTGTTTTTGTTTCTTTAAAGCTGGTGGTATGGACTGGCAAATTCTCTGGACTCAGAGATTTTCTTGGAGTTGACTTTTTATTTTTTCTCTTAATAGTTTTATTTATTTAGTTTTCACTATGCTGAGTCTTCTTTGCAGCATGGGCTTTTATCTAGTTGCAGTAAGCAGGGACTGCTCTCTAGTTGGGGTGCACGGACTTCTCATTGCGATGGCTTCTCTTGTTGCAAAGTATGGGCTTTAGGGCACGCAGGCTTCAGTAGCTGAGGGTCATGGGCTCAGTAGTTGCAGTTCCTGGGCTCTAGAGCACAGGCTTGGTAGTTGTGGCTCAGAGGCTTAGTTGCTCTGTGGCATGTGGGATCTTTCTGGATCAGGGATCAAACCCGTGTCTCCTGCATTGGCAGGCAGATTCTTTACCACAGAGCCACCAGGGAAACCCAGGACTTGAGCATCTTAAGTCCTCTCTCCCGAGGCCCACAGAGGTACCTCTTGTGTTTCTCTCATGTGACATCACAGAGTGCTGAAGATGGCCCTTCGAAGGAGCCAATATATCCCTGTTTCATAGACATAAACTAAGACTTAGAAAAGCGTAGCAGCTGAGAAATTAGAGGAACTCTTCCATACCTTCCTCTTTTTTACAATATATGTGTTGCTCAAGAAAACATATCTGTAAGTTCCTTATCTTTTTTCATCTTTCTGACATGTAGAATGTCAAGTTTGGATCATAACTAGCCTAAAGTTGAGGATATATTTTGCTTTCCCCATCGAACTGATAGCATCACTGTTTCATAACAGCCTACATGGTTTGGGTTTCAGTTCAGTTCAGTCACTCAGTCGTGTCCGACTCTTTGCGACGCCATGAACCACAGCACACCAGGCCTCCCTGTCCATCACCAACTGCCAGAGTCCACCCAAACCCATGTCCACTGAGTTGGTGATGCCATCCAACCATCTCATCCTCTATCGTCCCCTTCTCCTCCTGCCCTCAATCTTTCCTAGCATCAGGGTCTTTTCAAATGAGTCAGCTCTTTGCATCAGGTGGCCAATGTATTGAGTTTAAGTTGTCCCTAATGGGGGACTTCTTTGAAAACCATAGTAAATCAGATACATTTTGTGTTGCTTAAGGATAAAATCTTTGATACCTCTTTAAAAGTAGATTAGGCTTTTAGAAATCTTATTTCCACAGTTACTGAAACAGCTGCACCTGTGCTTTCACTTTGGGGCAGAGAAGATGACTAAAAACGGCAAAAGATCCAACTTTCCATTGGGATGTCGATGGAGCTTTAGGATGTGTTGAACTCCCAGGAATGTTGACGAGGCCACCCGTGCCTCTGGTGAGCCTGCGACTCCTGCCTTCTAGGGCCCTGGCGGGGGTCCCCTGTGTTCCCTGTGAGTCCCACCATGCACCCAGCCAGACTGGAGGTTCTTACTCTGCAGCCTCAAGAGTTCAGCCACTAGAGGGCCCCAGGTTCATGTAAGAGCTTGGGGCAGGCATGCCTTTTTTCCTTTGCTACCTCCTTTTCTGATCTTTGATTTGCCCTCATTTAAAAGACTTATTAGTTCACTCCTCCAGCCTATAAATCAGCCACGACCCAAGATGTGGTCTAAGGACTAGTCCATGCTCTTTTCAGCCACGTCTGTGTGGTACCTGTGATTCTCTGAAATGAGGGGACATTTTTAAAGGAGGAAGAAGAAACTGTACAGCAGCTTAGAGGCACACGATCTGCACGGCCCACACTTGACTCGATGCTGACTGCCGTGAACCTGCAGAACCTGTTCCAATCAAATCAGGCTCTCAGACCAGTGCTGCTGAAATGTCCTGCCTTGGGCCAGTATTGCATGCTGAGAACACATGGGCTATGGCCAGAGGGAGAGCCACTTCCCCAGTGGCTGGGCAGATATCCACGTGGTGGCCCTGGGCCCGGTGTCGGGGTAAATAACTGGGGACTACTCACTGGTAGTAGTGAACTAAGCAGCAGTAAACTAAGCAGATGCCCAGTTCTCAACCTCCCAGCCCTGCAAATAGCACTTGGACTTGGCGGATGCTGAAAGCACTCACAGTTGTTTGAATTGCATAGATAGGCGGTAATTTATGGCATGTGGGCTTCCCAGGTGGTGCTAGTGGTAAAGAACTCCCCGGCCAATGCAGGAGACCCAAGAGACGCAGGTTCGATCCCTGGGTTGGAAAGATCCCCTGGAGAAGGGCAGTGCAACCCATTCCAGTATTCTTGCCTGGAAAATCCCATGGACAGAGGAGCCTGGCAGGCTACAGTCCATGGGGTTGCAAAGAGTCAGACACCACTGAAGTGACAGCCCGCACCCATGTAGGACCAGACGCTCAGCTCCCCAGCCCTCTGCGTGCACAGTGGGTCTGCAGGGAGTCAGGAGGGTTGTGAGACTGCAGGAGAGAAGGCATTTGGAAAGGTCCCCCACCTTCCTGAGCTTGTTCAACACCAAGTAGGAAATCAAGAGGGACGGGAATAATAATGTGTGTTTCAGTGTGTGTTAATTTCAAGTTTTCTATTACCTGCACTCTGCAGGCTTGGGCTGGATTCAGTACCATGTGGGCTCAAGTGAAGCTCAGTTTCTTCCATATTATTTTGGTTACTCTGTAGCCTTTGGAAGTGAGACTTCCAAAGGTCATCCTGAGAATGACCCTGCCAGCACATCCAGAAGCAAGATTTCAAGTTCTTGGAAGGGACGAATTCTTTGAAGGCCATCCCAGCAAGGGGGGAAAAAAAAAAAATATATATATATATATATATACACACACACACATACACACACACACACACAATATATACTATATATATATAGTGTGTGTGTATATATATACACAATACAGTTTCTAACACATGAGAGTGAAAACATGCCTGGTGAGCTTATACACAAGTAGTGAAACAAGCCACCCACTAGGATGGGAGGCAGGATATGCCTGGGATGGAACCATAGCTCCCTGCCCCTGTGACATGCAGGGTGACCTGAGTGAGTGACTGCATCCTCGCTTCGTTCAGGATAACGATATCTGGGCTCTTAGAGGCCGTGGGGCACATCAGCAGAATACATGGTGGACCATAGAGTGACAAAAGATCCACGCTTTGCCTTTTTCTAAATCAGTTCTCCATTCCCAAAGCAGCCACTAAGGTAGCCAGCAGGAGAGACCACCACAATGAGAAGGCCATGCACTACAACTGGATCGTAGCCCCCACCCACCACAACCAGAGAAAGCCCTCACACAGCAACAAAGACCCCGCACAACCGAAAATAAATTAATTCGTTAAAAAAGAAAAGACTATAACCAAGGAAGAGCCAGCTAGAAGAGATGCACAGTGTGAGGTGTGAGGAAAGCATATGATTCTTTAGATGATGTTGCCATTGCTTCAGATATTTGGGATCTTATGTTTGAGAATGTCTTTAAAGACCCAGAGTAGATCATAAACCCAACTTCTGAGGCTGCATTTTTTTTTTAATTTCTCTGAAATCACTTGGACTCTAATCTGATTCAAAAGGCAAGGTAGCCAAGATGCATAACTACTGGTGGGTCAAGGGTGAAGTAAGAGAGCTGGTTCTGAGCTGTAAGGAGAATATCAATGAAGCAAATGTCTGTGCTCACAAGATGATGAATTAGAAATACATCTTTGTGTGGGTGTGGAAGTGCCGGCATGCTTACTTTTTGGAAGTCTTCTTTATAGACACTTTGAAGGTTCTACTGCAGCATGCTAGTGCTCTTGATTTTTCTTCATGATTTGATTTTACTCAATTATTTTTCCTATTAGAAGAAAACTGACTCATTTCAGAATAATTGGAGGAAAGATCAATCTTAGTCCATATATAGTCTGACCTTCAGATGGAAACCCTTAAGGGGATTTAGAATCTCTTTTCAAGTACGTGAACTAGCCGTTGTAGAAGGCAGAGCACTGCCAAGCGTCACAAATGATAGAATCTGGGGCTGAATGAGAGCATGTAGGGCGCAGAGAGTCGGACACGACTGAGGGACTCAGCACAGCACAGCACGGGGCCTGACTTAGATACAAGATTCTGACTCTGATTTCCAAGGGGGTTCTCCCTCCCCCCACCACCACTGAGTAGTTGTCTGATACAAGCTGGGTGTCCTGCAATTCCACCCAATTCTGACACTGTCTACGCAGAGATAGGCTCAGACCAGAGAGTAAGGGCTTGGGTCCTGCAAGACAGTCCCTCCCCGCTTCTTCAGACACCTGTTGTAAGTCCAGGCCCTTATCTATGCTCCCAGCCCATTACGCAGATATAGACTAGAGGGTCCAACATCATTCTCCTTGGATTCAATCACTTGCTAGAGGGGCTCACAGAACTCAGAGAAATATTCTAATTTACTAGACCTCAAGTTTTTATAGAAGAATGTAGGACTTCCCTGGTGGTACCATGGATAAGAATCTGCCTGTCAATGAAGGGGACATGATCCCTGATCCAGGAAGATCCCACATGCTCTGAAGCAACTAAGCCCGTGCACCACGACTGCGCCTGAGCTCTAGAGCCCAAGAGCCGCGACTCCTGAGCCCATGTGCTGCAGCTGTTGGATCCCGCATGCCTAGAGGCTGTGCTCTGCAACAGGAGAAACCACTGCAGGGAGAAGCCCATGCACTGCAAGTAGAGAGTAGACCCCGCTCACTGCAACCGGAGAAAGCCCCCAAGCAGCAGCAAAGACCCAGCACAGCCAAAAATAAATAACTTTTAAAAAAACAGTCTAAGGAACAGCCAGCTAGAAGAGACGGACCCTGCAGGGTGTGAGGAAACGGTGTGGAGTTTCATGCTTTCCCTGGGTGTGCTACCCTCCCCAAACCTCCACGTGTCCACCAAACCAAGAACTCTTGGAACCTTGTCCTTTTGGCCTTTTTGTGGAGGCTTTATCACATAGACGTGATTGAGTTGAGTCACCATTGGCCAGTGACTTAATTACTCTTCAGCCCTTTTCTCCTTCCTGGAGGTCAGTGGGTGGGACTAAAAGTTCTAATCACATGTTTGGTTCTCCCAGCAACACATCCCCACATACATGCTTCTAAAGGTCATCTCATTCACATAAGTTGACACGTTTATTACTCTCATCATTTAGGAAATGCCAAGTTGTGGGAGCTCTGTACCTGCAAAGAGGACAATAACCAAGTGTATATTATAAATCACAATATCACAGATAAGTGATAATTTCATAGAGTAGACATTTGGGTCTTATCTGCAGTCACATAGAGAGAAAGGAAGGGAAGGAAGAAGAGGAAGAGGTTGGATGAGGGGAAAGGTCCAGAGTTTGAAGCTCTTGTGCCCTTTGGAAAGTCTTCCTGGCTTACCTTCCTTATTTGACTGAACAAATAGACAAGTATACAATATGGTTATACATGAATTTGTAGATGTACATGGGTTCATATTTACTGTAAAACTTGTTTTCTTATTTGCTTAACTGAACTTTTATTGTATAGTGTGATATACCTCTCCTTCAATTAAAAAAAAATTTATTGGAGTATAATTGCATTGGAGAAGACCCTTATGCCGGGAAAGATTGAGGGCAGGAGGAGATGGGAGCAACAGATGGTGGGATGACATCACTGACTCAATGGACATGAATTTATGCAAACTCTGGGAGATAGTGAAGGACAGGGAAGCCTGGTGTGCTGCAGCCCATGGGGTCACAGAGAGTCAGACATGACTTAGCGTAAAACAACACAGTTGCTTTATGATGTTGTGTTACTTTCTGCTATACAACAAAGTGAATCAGCCATACATATACCCATATCCCCTCTTTACTGGATTTCCTTCCCATTTAGGTCACCACAGAGCACTGAGTAGAGTTCTTGTGCTCTACAGCTGGTTCTCATTCATTATCCATTTTATACATAATATCAATAGTATATACATGTCAATCCCAGTCTCCCAGTTCACCCCACACCCCTGTCCCCCTTGGTATCCATACACTGGTTCTCTACATCTGTCTCTATTTCTGTTCTGTAAATAAGATCATCTATACCAATTTTTTCAGATTCCACAGGTATTTGTTAATATGCGATATTTATTTTTCTCATTCTAATTTACTTCACTCTGTGTGACAGACTCTTCCATTCCTTTTAACGGCTGAGTTATATTCCATTGTATATATGTACCACGTCTTCTTTATCCATCCCTCTGTTGATGGACATTTAGGTTATCTCCATGAGGACTCCGATATGTTTCATCCCATCTCTAATTCCATTATTTAATGGAGTCAGGGCGCTTGGTCGAAGGGCCCTTAGAGACCATCTAGTTCAGTCTCCATTGTGACCAGTAAGGAAGGGACTTGACAGGCCTTAACAGCCAAAACAGGGCTTATATGTTGCTTAAAAATACACTCTTCATGGACATGTATTAATGAAATTTTTAAAAGACCCAGCCCAGCAGACCCAGTTGCAAGGGAAAGGGTCCAGTCATTTTTCCCCCCAATCTTTAAATTGTTTGAGCGCGAGCTCAAATGAGTTTAATGATCACCACTTTTGTGCTTTTAATCTTTCCTGTGTTTGTCCAACTTAAGTGTCCAAGACTGAAACAGCCTTGTGTTCATGAGAATAACCTTCACAAGTTTTCACATCCAAGCAGCTTTTTATCAAGTGACACCATAGTTGACCTAAAGTAGGTTAGATAAAGACCTGAGTTAATTAGATTCTTTTTTTGTATATAGCTATCTCCTGAGGAGAGTTGGAGTGATCATTTTTAAAATGGGTTTCTAGAGAAGTTTCTGTATTAAGAAGGCAGATTGGAAAGACCAAGTTCATTTGGAAGAAAATAGCATGACTTAGAATTGAAGAACAGAAACATTCTTAAACATCAGCTTTTACCTGTAATTATAAAAGTATGATATCCAGAGATTGTCTATATTCTGTTGCTTTTAATTGTTAAACTCATTTCTGCTATATTTTCTGCAAATAAGTACCATCCACCTTTGGCATTACCTGTTAATTCCTCATGTGACCAGAAGGGGTCACCAGAAGACATTTTTCTCTGGGGACATTTATTTTTATTTTCCTTTGTGCCCTCAGCCCAAAGTCAGGGCAAAAACAGATATTCCTTTGGTAAAATGACATTCCATCTTTTATCTGGGAAGTCAGGCTTCAGATTTGCTTTTCCATCAAGCTTTCAAACCTTTGGGACCATCTTAGAAAATATAATACTCTACAGAGTATAAGTATATTAGTTTTCCAGACATACTTTCTTCCAAATAAATGCCATTCAGAAAGATTCAAATTAGGCAGCTATGATCATTTCTTACTTATGGCTAACTTTCTTAAATTGTGGTTCTTTTCCAAGGAAGGATTGGTGCTGAACTTGTTGGTTGGCATGTCTTCTTAGATTAGCACTGTTGAAGAAGAGCGGTGAGGAAGACTGGAGAAACAGACTCAACAGAAAGCAGGAATATGGCAAAGCCTCCATCACCAGCAGCCTGCACATCCAAGAAACGGAGCAGTCACTCAAGAAGAAGGTAACCTTGTCTGTGCTCAGAAAAGGCATTCTAACTAACATCATGCTTGGATGTGCATCCACCAGGCAAGCATGCATAGCTTAACGAGTTACTACCCTGGGACGCATCAGCTCTCTCTTGCCACTAGGGTCCACACCTAAAGTCTGCCCACAGCAGCTTCAATTAATCACCAGCTGAAGTCTTGAGATGCCCTAGAATTGGGAACAGTGCCACATACCTAATGCATCAGCAGGCAGATTCCTATATTTGGAAGTGTGCACTTTTATCTGTTTCAAATCTTCTAAAATGACGTCTGATTTTACAGTGTTATTAAACCCTTTTATATCTACATACCTATATCTGTAGAGGCATACTGCAGTCCATGGGGTTGCAGAGTCTGACACAACTGAGCAACTGAACTGAACCAAACTGATATCTATATATGTAGCTATAGACATAGATGTGTGTGTATGTATATTTTGATCACACTACATAGTATGCAGGATATTAATTCTCTGACAACCAGGGATTAAACCTGTGTCCCCTGCAGTGGAAGTATGGAACCCTTAACACTGGACTGCCAGGAAGTCACCTTATTAAAGCCTTTAGAATGAAAACCTCATTGACTGCTAACCGTTTATTAGTTGCATATAGAATATGGGTTTGAATGTCCTAGGCCTAGATTTAAAACATGAATATACAAGAGGACACAGCTGTGGTCGGTGAGGACATGTCACAGAAGTCATGTCCATGATGATCAGGTAAGCCTTTTATTGAGAAAGTATAGCAAAGTATGTTACAAGTTTCAAGAAAATTCAGTAACACTGTTTTTGATCTGGGCAAGCATTTCATATGCAAAAGTACCAATGAATTGTTAAATGACTAATCATAATGACCAGCTTTTGACCAGTCAGTGCACACTTTCAAAGTGAACAGTGATTTCCTGCTGCCTGGCCCTGTGATGGCAAATGCACCTGCTGGCTGGGGGCAGTGTGGGCACTGTGCCACACCACTGGCCAACTGCTAGGATCACAGGTCTTCAAACAAAAAGGAAAAATGCTTCCAACCAGATGATCACCTAGACCCCTTCCAGCTCTAAAACAATGTAATAAGCCTCTGTGGAAGAGAGAAGTGATGAACATAACCTTGATGCACTCAGAAACGTACATAAGAAGGAGGTGTGTCCATGGGGCCATGAAGACAGAGTTCTGACACTATTTCCTATGGCTCTTCTGTGTTTTCCTAGTTTAAATTGGAACAGCAATTTGAATTCTCTTTTGAGTCAGACATGACTTCAAAGATAATCACTAAAGACAGTTAATGCTCAGCCATTTGCAAATCTCTCAGATATGACTGGATATTAAAGAGCCTACATAGGAAATCTGTATTTCCAGAATGAGATCCAGAAGTGTAGGAAAATTAGGTCCCTCCGATGACTGACTGCCATTGCCCACAAACTTTATGTAAAAGTTTGATTTGAAAGTATTGGTTCCAAGGTAACTTTAGTTCTTAACTCTTGGTCATGTTGAAAGATGCAAAGAAATGTCCCCAGTCAGGTCCCCCATGGCATGGTAAAAAGGATGGCTACAAAGTACAAAGCCAGGTAGATTTCTTACAAATACTATTTGTAGAATCCAGTTTCAGCACTTTGCTCCACTCAGGGGACAGATCAGCAGAAGCTGGGTAGACCAGAAGTCTCAGAATAGTAGATGTGATCAGAACAGCCTTAACATTAGACTGAGATTCTCAGGAGGCAAGAGAGGGAGAAGGTGACTACAGTTGCCCCTGGGGTGGTAAACCCTGCCCACAGCAGCCGTGGCTTGAGTGGGAAGTGCTGTCCTGGGCTCAGGGGTTCTGCACCAGCAGTGAACTCATCATCGCTCTCCTACTCCTAACCTAGTTCACTTTGGCCCAAGACAATAAGCTCGTTGAAGTTAAAATAAGCCCATCTATTTTGGGCTTCTGTAGCAGGCATTGGGAAATCGTGGTTCTCTTGAGGTCAGGTGGTTTTCCCATGGCCTCTGAAGTGCCCTCGGTTTCGTGGGCGGGCTGTGTATTTCAGCCACACCTTAGCCATGCTCAGATGTGGTAGAAGAGCTGCCTTGAACCTGATCTGCCTTAAGACAGTCCCGGGGGCAGCTGGAAGGCAGACAGAGGAGCTTGAGACATGGCCAAGGTTTGCTGAGTATCTGAATGCTTCTCTGCAGAAGGAAGGACATGCTCCATGCAGTTAGGATCTTGCTGCCTGGGCTGGAGCCAGACTTGCTAGGGGCACAAGCTCTGGAACCTTCCATCTTTTCCTCCAAGGGAAAAAGGACGGGATTTACTGTCAGGTCATCACTTCCTGCAGTTTCTGAATTCATTGAAGGCACATATTCGTGGTTACCAAACATTTTACAGTTTGGCCTCCTCGAGCTGTTATTGTGTATGCTAAGCAGGGTCCCACGGGTTACAGCCTGTGGAAAAGCAAAGGAGGCAGGAAACGGAGATGGGCCTTTATATAAATCACTTCCCCTGTGAAAATCTTCTCCATCCAATAAAAATATAATGTGAACCCATGAGCAATTAGAGATTGTTGTGTAACCACATTAAAAAAGATGTGAGGGATGCCTTGAAAATCTTAAACTGTTTTTCTTTCTGTTGAAGGCTTTGTTCCAAAGCAAAACAAAATTTTGGTGCTCTAACTGGCATCTCATTTGGGGTCCTGTAAGGTTAAAAAAAAAATGTATTCTTTTGGTCCATAAATCAATTTGGGGAATAAGCTAGTGTTTTCCTTTCCCTACAAAAAGATCAATCGTGTCTCAAGAGACGATGTAACTTAACATCACTTCCTTACTTTCCAAACTTATCCCCCTAAAATTAGGATGGATGGTTTGTAACTTAAGAGTGCTATTTACCTTGCTGCCCCTGTCATTTCCTACAACAAATAGCTTGGGTTCTTTCTCTTGCTGTCCCTTTTTCCTTCCTCTTGCGCTTGGTTTAGTCTAGGACAATGCTAACCTGACTTATACATCTTTGCTTTTGTAGCATATAGAATTAGTTCTCAGAGAAGGCGATGGCACCCCACTCCAGTGCTCTTGCCTGGGAAATCCCATGGGCGGAGGAGCCTGGAAGGCTGCAGTCCATGGGGTCGCTGAGGGTCAGACACGACTGAGCGACTTCACTTTCACTTTTCACTTTCATGCACTGGAGAAAGAAATGGCAACCCACTCCAGTGTTCTTGCCCGGAGAATCCCAGGGACGGGGGAGCCTGGTGTGCTGATGTCTATGAGGTCACACAGAGTCGGCCACGACTGAAGTGACTTAGCAGCAGTAGCAGCAGAATTAGTTCTAAAGATGGTAAAGACCGTAGTTTGTAGGTTTGGCTGGGCTCACAGCACCAGGAACATGACCCTTTCAGAGCCACTCATCCCATCCCAAGAGGGAGAGAAATGAAACAAAGCAAAGTTTGAAAGAAAAGGGATTTGGCAGAAGTCTCTTTATTTCACCTAAATTGCAGTTATGTATTTTCCCCAAATCATTATTTAAAATTTCAACCCCATTTTGGCCTGATTTTGATATTTAGGCAGAGACAGTGACTCCCAGGCCCTTTGATCAAGATAACCACCCAAAGTTGTAGGCGTTTTCCAGGAAGTCAGAACCTTTTATAGAGTTTGTGGTTACGACCCCCATCTGTGTCTGAGCCACAGGGTAGGATTTGATACCTGCCTGTGCTTCCATCAAAGTGTCAAGTCAGTGAATCAAGCTAAGCTCTGTGCTGTCCTCAGAACACGTCCTTGAAAATTCTAGGCAGGTCAGTCTGCCACCTTCGTGTTTGAATTGCCTGTGCCATTGAAATTCCAAATTACGATTCAAGAGCATGCGGTCAATTGAAGGACCAAGAGTAGGAGGGTGCGGAGGGCGGTTGGTCTGGCCCCCAGGTCACAGATAATCACCTCGGATGGGGGATGAGCTCACTTGTTTGTGCCACCTGACTGTGTGGGCATGTGCACGCTGCTCCTGGAACCCAGCACAGAGTTCTGGGAAATGCTTGTGACGCCGTAACCTGACCCTACTCTTCCGACACTCTGCAACGTCTCCTGTTTGTTTTAACCTGTAGGAAGAAGGAGGATTTACAGATGATAATGACATTTCTAATCTGCTTTGGGTAAGCCTGACTCTAACACAGGTCTCCTCACCACAGCTCTCATCCTAGACGGTTCCCCTGGGTACCCCTCTCTGCTTGGTTTTCTTAGCCCGAGGGGAGATGTCACCTCAACCCAGCATGGAAAGCTATCCTATTTCCCGCCCTTTTTTTACATTTTATTTTTAATTGGGTTGGTTTCTGCCATACAACGACAGGAATCAGCCATAGTATACATACGTCCCCTTCCTCTTGAGCTTCCCTCCCACCCCACCTCCCCATCCCACCCCTCTAGCTCATCACAGAGCGCTGGGTTGAGCTCCCTGTGTTATATAGCAACTTCCCATTAGCTATCTCACACTGGTCAAAATGGCCACCATCAAAAAATCCTGAAATTTTGTTTGAATCATGGAGAAAACGTGAAAGGCTTTAAAGAAGATAGTTTATATTCAATGTTGAAATGGCCCATGAAAGTCGGGGATCCCCTGTCTGAATATCTTGTGTAAATTGCAGTCATCTTGCCAATAACTCAGGTACTGCACAGGAATTGATTTGGTTATATTTACTGTGCTTCTGTGGGAATTTCTGTTAGCATCCTAAAATAAAACAAGTAGGAAGGACTCTCTTGGAAAGAGAATTGAAATTGCAATGAGTAAATTAACTTTCTGTGAGAAAAAGCCTTGTTTTTATCCTTCCCCTCCTCCACCCCGCTCTGATAAATCGTCTTTTTTCATCTCTAATCCTCTTGCTTTGCTCTATAGGAACCTGTATACGCTTCTACTTATTCTCCTGCTCTACCTGCTGCCCATAAATACCTGTCTTTTGTATCTATTAATCAGGTGAGGAAAAGCCTAAATGTATTAAGCCTCATTGCAATTTCTGAGCGGCAGGGAGAAACTTATTTCATTTGGGAAAGTAACTCCTTTGCTGCATTTCTCTGTGTGTGTGTGTGTGTGTATAAATGTAATTACTTCATGTACTTTGGGTCAGTCACCCGGAGGGCATAGCAGCCCACTCCAGTCTCGCCTGGAGAATCCCATGGACAGAGGAGCCTGGCGGGCTACAGTCCGTGGGTCACAAAGTCAGACGCGACTGAGCACGCACACGTCACAACCTCGGCTCAGACCTCTAGGGAGACTTACGGTATTAATCCATCTCATAGTCATGAAACTGGTTGAAGAGAAAAGTTTCCCCTTTAATCTATGTTGTGGGTTTTTTTCTTTTTGATTTTTCATTTTGTATTTTATAGCTGATTAACAATGTTGTGATTGTTTCAGGTGCATAACAGAGTGACTCACCCATACATATATATGTATCCATTTTCCCCCAAACTCCTCTCCCATTCAAACTACCACATAATCCTGGAAATTAATATTCTAAATTGAGTCAGGGGCCCAGGGTGTTCCTGGCTCCAGTTGAGGAAACAGATTATCTTGCTTCCCTTGATCAAGCAGGAGGAGGTGGTGGAAGCACTCGGGGGCGTGGAAGAGACAAGGTGGAAGCCGTGGTCCTGATGTAAGCTGGCTGCTATGGCACTGTTGTCATGGAAACCACAGTCCTGCTTCCCCACCTTCCACCTTGCTGCACCCTGTCTGAGCTCTACCAGAAGGGAGTCCTAGCCTGGGCTGAGGAATTCTGTTAGTGCCTAATATGCAATGATGTTTAAAGCTAGAAATACTGACAATTGGTTTTTATTCCCCTTGGAATGTCCCTGGGGTCAAAACTGTTAGAAAAAATAGTGGCATCCCCTTCGCCACGACGAGCCCCAGGTGCTAGTCGGCCTTCGTCTGTGGGACCTGGCTGGTCACGCCCGTCTCAGGGCCTCTGTCTCATCGGCTCAGGGACCAGGCCCAGTCAGGTGGCCTCTCAGGTTGTGACTGTCCTGTCCCTTTAGGACTAGTGGTGACAAACTGGTCTTTGAGGGAGAGGCGCAGGGTTTCAGCCAGAGGGAGGGTCTGGAGGGTCCTCCTGCTTCATTTGGCATTTTCATAAATGGAAACGCCCCATTTCTTCTCCCAAAAGAGGCCTTTCTTGCTCTTGCCTTAACTCCTTTCCTCTGAAGTTAGGATTAAAGGTCTTTAGCAACCTAGCCCTGCATAACCAGCCAGTGTCCACTTCAAAAACGAGGATAAACTCTGGAGCAAACCTGCTGTTCCGTCACTAAGGGGGAAATAAGTCGATGTTAAACTTTATTTTTTTTCATATTTATTTGTTTATTTGGCTGTCTCAGGTCTTAGTTGCGTCATGCAGGATCTTTCATTGAGGTCCATGGACTCATTGTGGCGCACGGACTTCATTGCTCTGCCCACAGATTCTCTTGTGACTTGCGGACTTAGTTACTCCCTGGCTTGTGGGATCTTAGTTCCCCAACTAGAGATCAAACCCACATCCCTGCATTGCAAGGCAAGTTCTTAACCACTAGACCACCAGGGAAGTGATGTCAATGTTAAACTTTAAAAGAAAAGATTTATTATTAAAGTCTTTCATTTTTACATTCTTTGTTTTTTAACATTCCTTCCCATGATGGTTCATCACAAGGCATTGAATATAGTTCCCTGTGCTAGACAGGAGATCCATGTTGTTTATCTGTCTTATATATACTAGTTTATATCTGCTAATCCCACACTCCCAGTCCTTCCCTCCACCACCCTTATTGAAGTCTTTAAATATAAACTATGTACACATACATCATGGGCTTGGTGGTGGCTCAGCATAAAAGAATCTGCCTGCAGTGCAGGAACCTCGGGTTTGATCCCTGGGTGGGGAAGATCCCCTGGAGGAGGGCATGGCAACCCACTCCAGTATTCTTGCCTGGGTTTGCAAAGAGTTGGACACGACTGAGCGACTTTCACTTTCATTCTTATCTAGAGAATCCCCTTGACAGAAGAGCCTGGCAACCTACAGTCCATAGAGTCACAAAGAGTTGGACACGACTGAAGTAACTTGGAACGCACACTCACACATATTTATATAATACACATGTTATATGTATATGTAGTATACTTTTTTATAGACTTTACTTTTTAGAGTAGTTTGAGGTCCACAGCAAAATTAAGAAGAAAGTATAGAGATTTCCCTCATACCTCCTTCTTCCCCCTACCCCGCCCACAGCCTCCCCCACTATCAACGTCCCCCACTAGACGGCATATTTGTTTCGGTTGACAAGCTGTCATCCCTCCGTGTCCGTAGTTTTATAGCTGGGTTCGCTCTTGGCACAGTACATGCTGAGAATTTGACAAGTGTGTAATGACATGTATCCATCATTATGGTATTGTACTGAGTCCTTCCACTGCCCTAAAACCCCTCTGTGCGCTGCCTGCTCATCCCTCCCTCTTCTTCTCCTTCCCTCCCAGGAAACTTATCTCTTTTCTATAGTTTTTGTCTTTTCCAGAATGTCCGATAGATGGAATCATACAAGGTATAGCCTTTTCAGATTGACTTCTTGCATTCAGTTCAGTCGCTCAGTCGTGTCCGACTCTTTGAGACCCCATGAATTGCAGCCCGCCAGGCCTCCCTGTCCATCACCAACTCCCAGAGTTCACTCATACTCACATCCATTGAGTCAGTGATGCCATCCAGCCATCTCACCCTCTGTCGTCCCCTTCTCCTGCCCCCAATCCCTCCCAGCATCACAGTCTTTTCCAATGAGTCAACTTTTCGCATGAGGTGGCCAAAGTACTGGAGTTTCAGCTTTAGCATCATTCCTTCCAAAGAAATCCCAGGGTTGATCTCCTTCAGAATGGACTGGTTGGATCTCCTTGCAGTCCAAGGGACCCTCAAGAGTCTTCTCCAACACCACGGTTCAAAAGCATCAATTCTTCGGCACTCAGCTTTCTTCACAGTCCAACTCTCACATCCATACATGACTACTGGAAAAACCATAGCCTTGACTAGACGGACCTTTGTTAGCAAAGTAATGTCTCTGCTTTTGAATATGCTGTCTAGGTTGGTCATAACTTTTCTTCCAAGGAGTAAGCGTCTTTTAATTTCATGGCTGCAATCACCATCTGCAGTGATTTTGGAGCCCCCCAAAAATAAAGTCTGCCACTGTTTCCACTGTTTCCCCATCTATTTCCCATGAAGTGATGGGACCAGATGCCATGATCTTAGTTTTCTGAATGATGAGCTTTAAGCCAACTTTTTCACTCTCCTCTTGCATTCAGTAATATGCATTTAAGGTTCCCCTATGTATTTTCATGCCTTGATGGCTCATTTCTTTTTACCGCTGAATAATAGTTCTTGTCTGGCTGGACCAGTTTATTTATCCATTTGCTTACTGAAGGTCATCTTGGTTGCTTCCAAGCTTTTGGCAGTTATGAGTAAAGCTGTTATAAACATCCTTTGGAGGTTTTTGCATGGACATAATTTTCCAACTTGTTTGGATATCAAAGAACATGATTGCTGAATTATATGGTAAGAGTAAGCTTGGTTTTATAAGGAACTACCAAACTACCTTTGAAAGTGGCTGGACCATTTTGCATTCCTACCAGCAACGAATAAGTGTTCCTGTTGCCCCATATCCTCACCAGCATTTGGTGGCGTCAGTTGTTAGAATTTTGTCCATTCTGATAGTTGTGTAGAAGTGTCTTGATATATTTTCTTCCTCCGCTTGCCTCAGGGCTATAGCAAAATAAAATTTCTCTTTGTTCCCTTCCTTTCATCTTGTTGTTCTCTAGTTGCTAAGTAATGTCCAATTCTTTGCAACTGCCTGGACTGTAATCCGCCAGGCTCTTCTGTCCATGGGATTCTCCCAGAAAGAATACTGGAATGGGTTGCCGTTTCCTTCTCCAGGGGATCTTCCCAACCCAGGGATCGAACCTGTGTCTCCTGCTTGGCAGGCATATTCTTTACCACTGACCCCCCTGGGAAGCCCTCCTTTCATCTTAGTTGCTGGTAAATGGTGACAAGACTAAATTATGGTCACTTTGAAATCCAAACCTAGTTGAAATCTTTCTCTGTGTTTTGTCCAGGCCACTTGAGGCTCTGGGCCCTGGTGATAGATAGAAATCACTTAAGGAGGTGGCAAAGCTAAATTTCCTTAACAGTGCACAGGGTTTGAAAGGGGACAGCATTTTTGAAAACTGAGAATGCTGATTTGTTGCTGTACTTTGTTTCTTTCACTTAACACATGCTTTTATGGATTCTTCCTGTGATTTAGTTTCACTCAAAGTGAGTAAGATAAAAATTTTAAAGCCAGATCACAATATTTTCTATCTACAAAGCTCTCCGCTTGTAGAAGAATCTTACCCTTCAGTTCAGTTCATTTCAGTCATTCAATCATGTCCGACTCTTTGCGACCGCATGAATCGCAGCACGCCAGGCCTCCCTGTCCATCACCAACTCCCAGAGTTCACTCAGACTCACCTCCTTCGAGTCAGTGATGCCATCCAGCCATCTCATCCTCTGTTGTCCCCTTCTCCTCCTGCCCCCAATCCCTCCCAGCATCAGAGTCTTTTCCAATAAGTCAACTCTTCACAGGAGGTGGCCAAAGTACTGGAGTTTCAGCTTTAGCATCATTCCTTCCAAAGAAATCCCAGGGCCGATCTCCTTCAGAATAGACTGGTTGGATCTCCTTGCAGTCCAAGGGACTCTCAAGAGTCTTCTCCAACACCGCAGTTCAAATGCATCAATTCTTGGGCGCTCAGCCTTCTTCACAGTCCAACTCTCGCATCCATACATGACCACAGGAAAAACCATAGCCTTGACTAGATGGACCTTAGCCTTAGAGCTATGCTAATCCTAGTCACACATTAGTTTTCTCTCTTGTGTATCACCTCCTGTGTCAGAAACACTTAATGAAATGTGGTTTCTGAGGTGTATGGAGACAAACCCGTAACAACATGGTAACCTGAAAACGTTCTTCTCTATTAACCCTTTGCACAGTTCCCTAAAGTCTCTATTCATCCCTAGGACCCAACTTTCTTCCCAGCTGTTTCACTGCATTCCCTCCCTCTCTCTCTCTTCCCCTGCCCCTCTTCTTTCTGTACCATGTTCATGAGATCGATATTTGAAAGAGTAAAGGCTAGAAGGGGTAGGCTTCTATTCCTTTTCTGCCCCAACTCCCTCCCTCTTCCAGCAAATCCTAAATCTCATGTTAGACCTAGAAAAACCTGAAAAATGACACAGTGCTTACTCTACTTTGAATTGTGCCCTTCTCTAAATGAGGGAAGAGAAAACTTTGAAGGGAAAAGTAAGATAAGAGAATCATGATGCCTTAAGCTAAAAAAAAAAGGTACACGGACAAAGAGGTCCATGTTACCTGTTTACATATGTTGAATTCTAAAATTTAATAGCAACTTGTGATACATTTTATTCATTTCTACAGTGAATAAATAAACCATATGCATATACCTCATTATATATATATGATATGTATACACACATATATGATATATACAAGATATATATATATGTGATATATAAGGTATATATGTCATATATACATACATATGAGTGTGTGTGTGTGTGTGTATATACTTGTTGTTACATTATAGAGCCATTTAAGGTCAGATAAGGGGAATTAGGAGGATTTTGAGCAACCCAACTAAGGGGCAAAGTTAAGGCAAAAACTTTTATGTTTAGTAATATCATCTAGAGGCTCATGAAAAGTGTGCTCCCTAACATAGATTTGGCAAACTTCTGGACACTTTAAATCCTGGAATATCTGTGTATCCCAGGGCCCACATCCATCACCTTCTCCCAGGAGCTGCAGGAGAATCTGAAATGGAATTGCTGATTTGGGAACACTGTTTTTCTGAGTCATTAAGCACCCCTCCCACCACACCCAGGGCTCGGGAGATTCTACTGAGTTCACCATATAAATCGTAAAGTCTAGATGTTTGGAAAAGAAAACTTTCTTGGCATTTTATATACTTTAAAAAATATTTTAAGGCAAGTGTCATATTGATTTGATTAAAATTCACTCCTGAAACTTCATGTTTTAAGAAAACTTATCCTCTTTTTCAAAATTTGATGAGGTTTTCCTACTAAGTCCATCTCATTTTATGAGGGCATGTGATTCAGAGAGTTACTTTGAACCAGGGTCATCTTACCAATCATGAGTAGGAAAGTTACGGGAAAGCGTTTTTGTTTGATAATTTTTTATTTTGATAAAATTTAAAACTTATAGAAATGTTGTCATAATAGCCACATACTCTTATATATCCTTGAACAGACCCACCAGTTGTTGGCATTTGTCCCCTCCCCACCCCCTCTCATCCCCCATCCCCGCTGCCAATGTCCTCCTTCACCCTTTTCTCCTGGATTGAATGATTGATTGATTGAGTGGGCTGTTGTAACAGAATACCATAAACTGGGTAACTTATAAACAAGAGAGATTTCTTTCTCTCAGTTCTAGAGGGTAAGAAGTCCAAGGTCAGGGTGCTGGCAGAGTCACTGTCTGGTGAGGGCCCACCTCCCGGTTCTTAGACCCCTGTCTGCTCACTGTGCCCTCATGCAGCTGAAGGGGAGAGGGAGCTCTCTGGGGCCTCTTTTATCAGGGCACTAATGGCATTCTTGAGAGCTCAAGCCTTGTGACCTAATCACCTTCCAAACCCCACCTCCTAAAGTATCACATTAGGGAGTAGGTTTCACTATGTGAACTAGTGGGGAGCAGGGGGACACAGAGCCTTAGACTGTAGCACACTCCCATAACCTCCAGAGGAGGAGATTTTATATTGACACATTGTTTATCTAATCCTTAGACTATATCCCAACTGTGTTCATTTCCCCCCAATAATATCCATTTTAGCCACCACTCCATCCCATCAAAGATCCAACCAGGATCATATATTACATTTAGTCACCCTGTCTCTTTAGGAGATGGTTTTTAGCCTAGTTTAATTGCCAGTGATCTCAAAATCAGTCCTGACTGTGACTGCTCTGTAGGAGAGTTCTATAAAAGGAAGATATATAGGTTCAGTGATGGAGAAATTTGTGTCCATGGCTTAAGCCGAATCTTACCAGTGCAGACTTGGTTTTTATGTGGCTGGAAAGGAAGGAGAGCCTCCCTGCACCCCTGCCCCCGCCCCATTACCCTGCATCTCTCCGTCCTCCTAGAGCCTTAAAAAGATAAAGGATGCTGACCTCTGTCATCTTCCTGAGTGAATCTGGAGGTTGTTTCCTATTGGCCTGTTCAGTTAAGTTCAGTCGCTCAGTCGTGTCCAACTCTTTGCGACCCCATGAATCGCAGCACGCCAGGCCTCGCTGTCCATCACCAACTCCTGGAGTTCACTCAGACTCACATCCATTGAGTCCATGATGCCATCCAGCCATCTCATCCTCGGTCGTCCCCTTCTCCTCCTGCCCCCAATCCCTCCCAGCATCAGAGTCTTTTCCAATGAGTCAACTCTTCACAGGAGGTGGCCAAAGTACTGGAGTTTCAGCTTTAGCATCATTCCTTCCAAAGAAATACCAGGGCTGATCTCCTTCAGAATAGACTGGTTGGATCTCCTTGCAGTCCAAGGGACTCTCAAGAGTCTTCTCCAACACCACAGTTCAAAAGCATTAATTCTTCGGCACTCAGCCTTCTTCACAGTACAACTCTCACATCCATACATGACCACAGGAAAAACCATAGCCTTGACTAGACGGACCTTAGTCGGCAAAGTAATGTCTCTGTTTTTGAATATACTGTCTAGGTTGGTCATAACTTTTCTTCCAAGGAGTAAGTGTCTTTTAATTTCATGGCTGCAGTCACCATCTGCAGTGATTTTGGAGCCCCCCAAAATAAAGTCTGACACTGTTTCCACTGTTTCCCCATCTATTTCCCATGGAGTGTTGGGACCAGATGCCATGATCTTCGTTTTCTGAATGTTGAGATTTAGGCCAACTTTTTCACTCTCCTCTTTCACTTTCATCAAGAGGCTTTTTAGTTCTTCACTTTCTGCCATAAGGGTGGTGTCATCTGCATATCTGAGGTTATTGATATTTCTCCCGGCAATCTTGATTCCAGCTTGTGTTTCTTCCAGTCCAGCATTTCTCATGATGTACTCTGCATAGAAGTTAAATAAGCAGGGTGACAATATACAGCCTTGACGTACTCCTTTTCCTATTTGGAACCACTCTGTTGTTCCATGTCCAGTTCTAACTGCTGCTTCCTGACCTGCATACAGATTTCTTAAGAGGCAGGTTAGGTGGTCTGGTATTCCCATCTCTTTTAGAATTTTCCACAGTTTATTGTAATCCACACAGTCGAAGGCTTTGGCATAGTCAATAAAGCAGAAATAGATATTTTTCTGGAACTCTCTTGTTTTTGCCATGATCCAGCGGATGTTGCAATTTGATCTCTGGCTCCTCTGCCTTTTCTAAAACCAGCTTGAACATCAGGGAGTTCACAGATCACGTATTGCTGAAGTCTGGCTTGGAGAATTTTGAGCATTACTTTACTAGCATGTGAGATCAGTGCAATTGTGCGGTAGTTTGAGCATTTTTTGGCATTGCCTTTCTTTGGAATTGAAATGAAAACTGACCTTTTCCAGTCCTGTGGCCACTGCTGAGTTTTCCAAACTTGCTGGCATATTGAGTGCAGCACTTTCACAGCATCATCGTTCAGGATTTGAAACAGCTCAACTGGAATTCCATCACCTCCACTAGCTTTGTTCGTAGCGATGCTTTCCAAGGCCCACTTGACTTCACATTCCAGGATGTCTGGCTCTAGATTAGTGATCACACCATCATGATTATCTGGGTCGTGAAGATCTTTTTTGTACAGTTCTTCCGTGTATTCTTGCCACCTCTTCTTTCTGTTAGGTCCCTACCATTTCTGTCCTTTATCGAGCCCATCTTTGCGTGAAATGTTCCCTTGGTATCTCTAATTTTCTTGAAGAGATCTCTAGTCTTTCCCATTCTGTTCTTTTCCTCTATTTCTTTGTATTGATCGGTGAAGAAGGCTTTCTTATCTCTTCTTGCTATTCTCTGGAACTCTGCTTTCAGATGCTTACATCTTTCCTTTTCGCCTCTCTTCTTTTCACAGCTATTTGTAAGGCCTCCCCAGACAGCCATTTTGCTTTTTTGCATTTCTTTTCCATGGGGATGGTCTTGATCCCTGTCTCCTGTACAATGTCACGAACCTCATTCCATAGTTCATCAGGCTCTATCTATCAGATCTAGGCCCTTAAATCTATTTCTCACTTCCACTGTATAATCGTAGGGATTTGATTTAGGTCATACCTGAATAGTCTAGTGGTTTTCCCTACTTTCTTCCATTTGAGTCTGAATTTGGCAATGAGGAGTTCATGATCTGAGCCACAGTCTGCTCCCGGTCTTGTTTTTGCTGACTGTATGGAGCGTCTCCATCTTTGGCTGTCGAGAAGGGAAGCTAGTTTGCCACAGTGGGACGGATAGCAGTGGAGAATAGAAGCACCCCCGAGTCCCCAGGGATGACTTTCCCCCTCAGGGCTCCTTGGTCCTCCCGCTGTGTCTGTGGAAAACCTGAGGATCATTTTGATTTATGTTGACTTTTTTATCTAAGAAGGAACTCCTTACACGGGAAGAGGAGCTTGGGGAGACCACAGAGTAGTTAAGGAGAGCTCACCTGTGGTTTGAAAGCAGACGCTCCAGCAGAAAGGGCCTCCTCAGATCTCAGAAGATACTGCGGTTAAAGCGCAAGCACAAACCGGGGTCATCAGCATCCTTAGGACCCCTTTCCTAGGAAGGACCTGGAGGCAGAAGCGCTTTCTGCTCTCTGGCGATGCTTTTCTTTCTTTAACATTGGGTCCCCTGGCAGCGTCCCTCCCGACCCCCCCAACCCCTCCCACCCACCGCCGCCCCCACTCTCCGCCTGGTTATCTCCTCAGGCCACACCTCCACCTCCTTCCTGCCCATCGCAGTCCTCCTCTGTCTCCTCGAGAATCCTCCAGCTTCTGCCTTTTAAACCAAATAAGACTAAAGAATGTCACCAAGGGCTTAGACACTAAAGAAGCAACTGTCTCCCAAAACCCCAATGAGAAACATTTGTAAGCCTTTTTTACATAGAAATGTTACTATACATGTGGGTTATGTCTATAGCACGGTTCAGCCTCAATGTCAGATATTCTGTGACTTACAAGCCATCTTTGTGGGCTTACTTTGGTTGCCTAACTGCCCATATAAAATAGTTGTTGTAGGAAAACGCATGTGAGTTCCAGAAAACCTTCTAATAACTCACCTTCCTCCTAATCAGCTTTCTCTACTTTATGGTTGACCATGTAGATAAAAATCTTCAGTAGGTACAATTTTCTCAACGAACTGTGTTCTTTGAGCATGATGAACAAAGATTCCTAGTCAACTGAGTTTAGATAAGTGAAACAGAGCAACTTGAAAACTCTGTAAGATTCATGGCAGGAAGACAGTCTCTCTCTTCCTGTTTCTTTTTACAAAGCATCATTTTGATATTCTGGTATTCCAAACAAACAAGTGAAAAACCAAGTTCTAACCTGAAGTTCCAGGGTTGTTGTTGGTGATCTGTAACCCAAGCTGGAAATAGGAAGCCAGACCTATTTCAGGTAGAACAGCTATGGACATTAGGGGCCAGTGCAGGACTCCTCTTTGCTTTCCAGCTCACGAAATGCTCCATGCTAACGTTCATGCCTCTGTGACTTCCTCTCCTGTTTTCTCCCTGGTACACGCTGCAAACAGCGGGTCACAGAAAGTCGAGAGAGCCAGATGACTATTGAAGAAAGAAAGCATCTCATCACCGTGAGAGAGGACGCCTGGAAGACCAGGGGCAAAGGAGCAGCCAATGACTCTACCCAGTTTACCGTGGCCGGCAGGATGGTGAAGCGAGGTCAGAGTGTGTGTGTGTGTGTATGCGAGTGTGGACCTGTGTGTGAGCTCCATCACCCACAGAAGGGAGGGTGGCGTAGGATAGCTCACTTTAAAAAACCGAGCCTTGGTCTTTTCTGGTTTTCACTCCTAACTGAAGTTGTGTACACATTTTGTGAGCTACTGCAATTGAAAATCTTCCTACGACAGCATCGTCTTCAACGTGACACGTGATTCAGTTAGTCACATTTCAGAACAGTCATTTGGAAATGCCCAGGTATCAAAGCAGTTTTGCAGATCTGCTATCAAACTTTTAGTCCTTTCCTGTAATTTCTTGGAAATTATTTCCATTTTCTTGCCATCTGGCAATTAGTTCACTCAAATAAGCCTTTCTCAGTGCAGAAGTTCGTCGTCTTCCATTTAGGGTAATTCCCAGGTGTCTTTCCATCAACCCAGAGTTCCCTGGCTACAAAGGCCTGTTTCCAGAGATGTTTTATTGAATGTCTAAAAGATGTATCCATTTCCAGGAAAGTGAGATTTCCCTGAAGACAGGTCATTTCTCTGCAGCTCAGCTCTTGAAACTGATTTTCAGTGGGAGTCCAAAGATTTGTGAAACTGACGAACCCCATGGTTCATCAAGTTGTCAGAAAGCTCTGCAGCTCCACAGCCTGTAGGAAATGGTTAAAATCTGGGGTCCCTTTGTCACGTGCATGCACATACCTTCATTTTCCAAGCTATTGTTTGAGTAAATTTCTCAGTGTAGTGATGAAGGTTTTCTCAGTCAGTAGAATTAACTTATATTGTCATCTGCTTCATAGGTTTGCAGTTCGCTTTTCTCAATACCCTTTGGGGTCCTTAGTCACAGATGGAGCCTACATCATTGTAGGCTCAGGATAAGTATCTGCAGAAGGAAGGAAGGGAGGGAGAGGAAACTCTTGAACTGAGATTAACCCAAATATTGGTGGAAGAATGCTTTCTAACAAATTTATTCTTAACTAATACTGGAATTTAGGGAAGCCCTGATTACTCAGTGGTAAAGAATCCACCTGCCAATGCAGAAGACGAGGTTTAGTCCCTGGGTTGGGAAGATCCCCTGGAGAAGGAAATGGCAACCCACTCCAGTATTCTTGCCTGGAGAATCCCATGGACAGAGGAGCCTGAGGGGCTATAGTCCATGGAGTCACAAAAGAGACATGACTTAGCGACCAAACAACAACAATAATCTTGGCATTATCAAAGGATAACAGAAGGTAATTTACTCTCAGAATGAGGTGGCATTTGAGGATTTTTGTCACTAAGTCATAGAACTATCTGCTTTGCGTGACCCCCATCCCTATGTTAACAAAAGCAGATTCTTCAGGCCCACAATGAGAACTTGAACCATAGCTTAGATCTTCCAGCTTCTAGCCTGGCCTTTTATCCTGATGACCTTTTACTTGGGTTTCATTTTTTTGTCTTTCATCTTAAAAATCATAATGTATTTGAAGCCTGGTCCTTACTACCAGATACCACTGTCCCTGTCCATGGGGATATCAGAGGAAGTAGCCTTGCTCCTCGGAGAAGGCAACGGCAACCCACTCCAATACTCTTGCCTGGAAAATCCCATGGATGGAGGAGCCTGGTAGGCTGCAGTCCATGGGGTCGCAAAGTCGGGCATGACTGAGCGACTTCACTTTCACTTTTCTCTTTCATGCATTGGAGAAGGAAGTGGCAACCCACTCCTGTGCTCTTGCCTGGAGAATCCCAGGGACAGGGGAGCCTGGTGGGCTGCCGTCTATGGGGTCGCACAGAGTCGGACACGACTGAAGTGACTTAGCAGCAGCAGCAGCCTTGCTTCTAGGCAGTTATGGAGAACAGAATCAGGGACCCTCCTCCTCCCTTAGCGGATGAGTTTCCTTTCACATGTTTCTGAATAAATCAGGGATCTTTATTTAACGGCTGCTTTGTGGCTCTGCTCGGGAAATGGCTTTGCTAAGCTTTCAATCTAGTGAAACATCGGTGGCCTGCTTCGCTGGTGTTTGTTATCACCTGCACAGTCGTGTTTCACTGAGCCGTTGGCTCTTCTGGATTTTCAGTGGTGGAACATCCGATTTACTACACTTGCCAAAGAATGAAACTGTCCCCACACTGCAGCCACCAAGACTTCCTGTCTCATCAGATGACAGTGTAGCAGTGAGTGGCCAAGAGGCCTCCATAGCCTGATTTTCATTCTCTCACCCCAGGAGCTGTTTTCTCCCCGCACCTCATTAGGGCTGTCCCCCTTTTTATATTTATAGAGTCCACAGATCAGTGAGTACTCCATAGATTTCTGTGGTATTGTAGATTTCTCCTGGAAGGAAGATATTCAGAGTACGCCTTTGAAGGAGAGCGAGCTGAGGGACTTCCCTGGCAGTTCAGTGCTTAGGACTCTGTGCTTCCAGTGTGGCAGGGAGGGGCTTGGGCTTGACTTCTGGTCAGGGAACTAAGATCCTATGCTGTGCAGTACAGCCAAGAAACTAAATAAATACGATTTTTAAAAGATGTAAAATGTTCTCAGAGAGAACAGGTGACTGGTTATTGTCCATAGAATTCATTGAAAAGAGCTATGGGGAGTGATTTAACAGTGTGAAACTTAAATCTATATGCCTGCCCCCATCACTGCTGCTAAGTTGCTTCAGTCGTGTCTGACTCTGTGCAGCTCCATAGACAGCAGCCCACCAGGATTCCCCATCCCTGGGATCCTCCAGGCAAGAACACTGGAGTGGGTTGCCATTTCCTTCTCCAATGCATGAAAGTGAAAAGTGAAAGTGAAGTCACTCAGTCATGTCCGACTCTTCGAGACCCCATGGACTGCAGCCTACCAGGCTCCTCCACCCATAGGATTTTCCAGGCAAGAGTACTGGAGTGGGGTGCCATTGCCCCCCATCACAGACAAACCCTGTCTCTAGCTGGAAGGAGCGGATGCACCTTTAAGAGCTCACGGGTGCAGCTGCCTGAATGGGCAGCAGGGGGCACCCTAACTAGACAAAGGGCTGGTATCAAGCCTGTTCATTGCTTCAGAGTGAATAACCTCGGTGCTAATGTTATGTCCCCATGTCTCTTACACATCTTTTTAGCAGGTAATGAGCTACTGTCCCAGCCTTTGATACCAAATTTAACTTATTTTTAATATCTTTCAAGAAAATTGACTTTCACTCAGATATAAACTCTTTGTAGATCTTGTAATTAAAGATTTTTTTTTAATGTTATTGACATCAGTAAGGAAGTGTATGTACATGTTGAGAAATACTTCTGGAAAGTGTTAGTCGCTCAGTCATGTATGACTCTTTGCAGCCCCATGGACTGCAGCCCACTAGGCTCCTCTGTCTATGGGATTCCCCAGGCAAGAATACTGGAGTGAGTAGCCATTCCCTTCTCCAGGGGATCTTCCCGACCCAGTGGTTCTCCTGCATTGCAGGCAGACTCTTTAACCATCTGAGCTACCAGAAAAGCTTCTGGAATGTCACCTAAAATTTCAGTTGTAAACTGCATTTCAGTATTTTTCCTTCCAAGTTTTATGGTGTAACAAACATCTCCCTCTCCAACTCACAGAAGGGAGGAGCAGATCCATTCACTTGTTTTTTTTTCCCCTGTAAGTGATCATGACTTACACATTCTCGGGATGTGGTTCTCAGATGTGGTCTCTCGGATGTGATAACATAGCAATGTCATCTAACGGTTTCAGTTTTAATAAAAATGGATACAGAGAATGTTAACATCTCATTTTGTTCTTCGTATGTGTACCAATTACTCGTCCTGCTCCCCTTGCAAATCCCTTCTCAGTTTAGGAAAAAATACTCATCTATGTCTTTATTCAGTTTTCTGGTCTAATCAGATGCTGTCTTCATGCTGGAATGTTTGCTTTCCCTTTCTATGTGTCTCTTACCATTTTTCTGCTTAGAGAGTCCCCATCCAACTCCCCGAAAGAAGCAGGTGAAAGCATGTCCCTAGTTCCCAGCCACACCCAAGACCAGCATGACTTTCCAACATCCGCACATATGTAAACTGTTACTGTGTCTTTCTTACAAAGCCTAGCACTCTCTGGGTAATTGCCTAGTAGATCACACTCTGATGATGCCCCTAAAGGCCAGACTGTCCCCACATCCCCTCCACCGGGAGGACAACTCCAGGGCTGGGGAACTCGCCAGCCAGCATGACAGCCCAGGTCTCTGTTTCCCCTGGAGAGATGTTACAGAAACAACCAGCCCTCCGCCTTCTTGAGTTCTGCAGCTACAAATTCAACCAACCACAATAAAAAAAAAATTTTTTTTAATTCTATAAAATTCCAGAAAAGCAAAACTTGAATTTGCTACACCAACTCTTTACAAAGCATTTACATCATCTTCGGTATTAGGAGTCATGTAGAGATGATTTAGAGAATATGGGAGGATGTGTGTAGATTATATGCAAATATGCCATTTAATATAAAGGACTTGAGCATCCACATGGATGTTGGTACCCACAGGAGGTCCTGGCACCAGTCCGTTGTAGATACCGAGGGACAACTGTACGCTTTCTCTTCAGCTACCTCCAATGCCCGAAAGGCCTTCAGAAGTCAATATTCCCTTTGTTCAAGGACATTCTGATCACCATCTCCACTCTCTTATCCTATCTGCATGTTAGGGATGTGTCTTTATTGTTCAGTGTGGAATGGCAGACTGACAGCCGCTACAGGCCTTAGAAACAATAAAACCTTGTCTGTGTGGGCAGTTTTCCTGTAAGTGTGTGTGTCCCATGTCTGTTTGTAAATTCTCTAAATTGTTAGATCTCTGTTGGGGCTCATGGCGCTCCCTCAGGGTCCTGGGAATTTCCAGAAGTGATCCTGAGATGCTCAGTTGCTCCTTTGTTTTCCCTGCAGGTCTGGCGTCCCCCACTGCCATCACCCCGGTAGCATCCCCTATTTGTAGCAAAACAAGGGGCACTACACCAGTTTCCAAACCCCTGGAAGGTGAGTCATGAGGCCCTGACGTGCAAGAGGTTTGCGGTCAGAAGAGCCCTCGGTGCTTCTCTCACTGTGTTTTCTACTTGCCCAGATATCGAAGCCAGACCAGACATGCAGTTAGAGTCAGACCTCAAGCTGGACAGGCTGGAAACCTTCCTAAGAAGGCTGAATAACAAAGGTACATACCAGGAGCCCGAGGGAAGCTGTGGTTCACGTGTGTGTGGCTGGTGTGGCTCAAGGTTCAGTGGGTAGCTCAGGAAACCTAAAAATACCTACCCCACTTACAGAATCTCCGAATCCCAACATGGATTGCTTTTTTCTCCTTAGCTAAATTGTCTTCTATTATGACTTAACCAATGCATACTGTAAGCATTATCTTATGTTATATTTTAAAAGTTAATTTATTGGTCAACACTGATTAGATTACTAAGCTCTGATTCACTTGATAATGTACTCAGTAGGTGGCTCCCAACAGCACATTTGTGCCTGGATCTAAACTCTTGGGATGTTATCCAGTCAGGATTGTAGACCCAGTAATTTTGCTTTTAACCCTGAAAGTAGATTATGACATGAAATCAACATGATCTGATTGTATATGTCATTTTCCAATAAGGTAGCAGCTGCTATTATATCTGATTGTCACAAATAGTTTCTAGAAGAAAATTGTAGTGAATAAATAAAGATTTCAATACCAAAGTCTATGAAGTATATAAAATTAAAGAATAACATGCAGAAGTAGCCTTGTCTCTTAAGAAAAACATCTAGTACTTAAAACTTATCTATTACTAAGTACCTACTATTGACAATGACCCCATAGGTTGAAAATAATACAAACAACCACTTTAAACTAGAAATATAAAAGTGTCATATAATAACCAAGCTGGCAAGGCAAAGAATACAAACAGTTCACAGTTTATTACCTGTGTGTAACAGGTATCTAGCCCAGAGGCCAGCAGACTAATCCAGCTCCCCACCTGTATTTGTAAATAAAGTTTTATTGGAACACAGTAATGCCCATCTGTTAGCTTATTGGTAATAGTTAATTTTGTGCTATAGCTGCAGCTTCGTGAAAGTTGCAACTCAAGTCAAATAGCCTCCCATGCAAAGCCTATAATATTTACTACATGGCCCTTTACAGAAAAAGATTTTACCAAACCTTGATCTAGAACAAAGCTGAGGCTAGTTCTGTCTCCAAGAGCAAAAAGAACAGGTTCAGAAACTGTCAGCGACTTCAGCCTCCACCTCCTCCCACTCCCAGGGCGGGCTTTGTTCAGCCCTTTCCTGAGAAGACAGCTGGTGCCCGAGAAGCGTCTACAGAATCTGGGAGCAGTCATGTTTGCGCCACTCCTGGACTTTAGCGGGAAGAAAGTAATTTTTAAGATAGTGAAGCAGAGTTGAAGTCATGTTTTTACACACATTGATTTGCTTGTTTGTTGATAGTTGGTGGGATGCAAGAAACAGTCCTCACTGTCACTGGGAAATCGGTGAAAGAGGTGATGAAGCCGGACGATGACGAAACCTTTGCCAAGTTTTACCGCAGCGTGGACTCCTCTCTACCGAGAAGCCCTGTGGAGCTGGACGAGGATTTCGATGTCATTTTTGATCCTTATGCCCCCAAGTAAGTTATTTCAGTTCCCATTATTCACCCCTGGAGAATGGATCCCTTCACCAGCCTCTGCATAGCACTTTATTCTCTCACCGTTATCACCTTCTGCAATAGAATAGCCAGACTGACACCGACAGGGTCCTTGGCCTTCCCCAATCAATAGAAATTAAGCCAGACAGGAAATGCAAGCAAGGCTTTATTTGGGCCCCTGCTGCAGCAGGAGGAAGGAAGAACAAGTGACAGGTGCCCTTGCTGGCTCCCCGAGGTGGGGCAAGCATGTTCCTTATATGGGGTAAGGGAAAGGGGTGTGTCCAGGGTTTGGACCAGGAGGGTGGGTGGCTTAGGTAATTTACCCACCCCTTTGGTGGTGTTGAGTACAGGAGGTATGTGCAGTGCCCTGGTTTTGCTCCCAGCTCTTCAGAAATGGCAGTTGGGTTTTTTTGGTCTTTTTGTATTTTGTTGTCCATAATTTGCCCCAATTGCACATGCACGAAGTTATTTTTAGTCCCTTATAGTGTCTTCATATTCTGTTGCTAGAGAAGATATTTGTCCAGCTGTTATCACTGCAGCAAAAGTTCTCAAGTCCCAGGTCCCAGCTTGTCTCAGAATCACTATTCTCTAGAACTAGACACTGGAGTAGACAGAGCTTGCGTGCCCAGGACAGACGTCCTCTCTGCCAGAAAGCCTTGCATCCACACCATGTGCCTGGCCCATAAAAATAATGTGATGGGTTTTTCACATCACTCAACTATTGCTTTCAGACTTCATGAACGCTGGTTAACCAACATTTTTATGCCTCTCTTTCATTTGACGTGTCGAATTCTTACTCAACTTTGAAAACTAAAATCAATGAAATTTGCCATCATTGATAAGATCAATAGATCCGAGGGTTTTATCAGTGCTGTTCCAGGTCCCTCTTCACACAGAAATTTGGCTACACCACTAAAGAAAAGTGTTCATGGTGTTAGAATTCCTTTGATCTCAAATGCTGCAAAGAAAGGCAAGTCCAACCAGCTTCAGCAGAAGAGAAGTGTGGAGGGATTTACAGGTTCACTCCTTGAAAAGTGCAGGTGTGACCTCAGGTTCGGGGGGCTCAGAATAAGGTCTCTCTTGTGCCAGCTTCCCTCTCAGGCTGTCTCCACGTTAGATGGTCACCCCTCACTCCAGATTTATAGCCCAGCTGTGTGGCCACTCCTGTTCAGGCAGCCACCCTGCCCAGCAGTCCTAGGAGGAGCTCAGGTCTGCATGCAGCCCTGCAGCCATCATTGCGGCCAAGGGGATGGACGATGCTGATAGGCTAGTGGTGGTCTCTGAAGCTGGGATAGAGGGTGGGGCATGGAGGGAGGCAGTCCTCACAAAGGCAAATCCAGGACCACCTACCAGAAGCAGGGAGAGCGTGCTGGGTGGGCTTACCCCACAGCCATCCACATTTATCTGCTTCCCACCAATTTGTCAGAGAGCCTGTCTCTTCCAGAAGTCTGCAAGGTCATCATAAATGTTTTCTTAAGCTGTTCCTGATACCCATTCTGCATTTTTCAGTGTGTTCAGTTTTTTTTTTTTTCTCAATTTGCAATCTTAAGAAAATGAACAGTTTGCCACTCCCCACCTTTAATATTGGGTATTATTTGCATGCATGGTTATTGGACCATTTCTCAATTTCCTCCTCATCCAGATGTCATTGTTTAAATTGTTACATACAATTTGAACACTGATATATTGTGTTTACACACATACACAGATGATAATGTTATATATGAAAGAGGACCTCCAGGGACAGAGATCCATGCACTTGGATGTCAAAAGCAGCTAGAGTCTGCTGGGAAACTCTGTGACAGAGTGTACCCCCATCTTCATGTCTGGTGTTCGGCCCCAGAGAGTTGTGTGTGTGTGTGTGTGTGTGTGAGAGAGAGAGAGGGTCATAGTTAGTTTGGGGGCCTCTTTTTATTTCTATATACTCTTCAAAATAGTGCTTATTTTCCAAAGGGAGACAGTGGGTTGGGAGGAGAATAGTAATGGGAGAATTGGGAACTGAAAAACTGACATGGAGAGGAAGTTGAGTCTGCAGGAAAGAGGGTTAAATCGAGAAGCAATGCCTGACTAGTCTCAGAGGGCTTGCTAGAGAGCCCAGAGAAGGAAAGGCGGTTCTTTTCCAACAGGAAGTGATCAGGATGCTGCAGAGGAGAGGGGGTGATGATAACAGGGAAGGACTTCCACCCATCAACGCTGACCAGGAGTGGGGTGGGCTGCCCCAGAGGCGCCGGCTGTTCCTCCAGGTGAAATCCCAGAGGCGTCATGAGAACAGGGCTCCTAGGATTGGCTGGGATCTGGACCCAAATGGGCTTCAACCTTCCAAGATCCTCTGACTGTTGGTGGAGTGGCAGGAGGAGGAGGAGGAGCTGTAAGATTTATAATGCAGTCGAGAAATAAAACTGTGGAGCTGGATGCTCCAGGTCAGAGACCTGCAAACCCCTGAGCGTGGGTAAGACTGCAGCCCTGGGCCACAGCAGCTCTGCTCTGCCTCATAGGTTGACATCCTCAGTGGCTGAGCACAAGCGTGCCGTGCGGCCCAAGCGCCGGGTCCAGGCTTCCAAAAACCCCCTGAAGATGCTGGCCGCAAGGGAAGACCTCCTGCAGGAGTACACTGAGCAGAGACTGAACGTGGCCTTCGTGGAGTCAAAGCGGATGAAAGTCGAAAAGTGTGAGTTTGGGGCCCACCCCCAGCTGTGTGCTTGGGAACTGGGGGTGGGGGGGGCAGGTGACTCCATCTCTCATTTTCCTGCCCTGCAAAGGCCAGCCACGGTGCTCAGAGACACTCGTGAGAGACAAATGAGCACGTTTGCACACACGCATGGACACCTGCAGAAAATCTGCTTGGAAGGTGAAGGCTGCTCACAGAAACTCTTAAGTGTGGCCCATCTGTTCACATCAAGTAAAAGTGTTAGTCACTCGGTCATGACTCTCTGCGACCCCATCGGCTGGAGCCCACCAGGCTCCTCTGTCCATGGGGATTCTCCAGGCAAGCATACTGGAGTGGGGAGCCATTCCCTTCTCCAGAGGATCTTCTCGACCCAGGGATTGAACCCAGGTCTCCTGCATTGCAGGCAGATTCTTTACTGTCTGAGCCACCAGGGAAGCCCTCTGTTCATTTAAGTCTTTTTGAGTTTTCTTTCCAGAGGTTGGAGGAAAGGGAGGTTGGGCTTTGTAATTTAGTCCATTTCCAAACTTGGCAGTTCTCCACTCCATTTGATTCTAGAGGAAATTTGATCTCTCATGGGCAAGTGTCCCACATCCCTGCTTTGCCTAATACTAGATTTTACGCTGTTAAAGTACAAACCAGTGCTTTTCACATTGCTCTGGAGAGGACCTCGGGCTCCTTGAAGTTGGGATGTGGGTTGAGAGGAGTGGTGGGAGTGGGCAGTAGGGGTAGGGCGATGATGAAAGTGAGGAGCAGTCCCCAGGCTTTGTTCCCATTTCAGGCTCAGCCATCAGCTTTCCCCTGCCCAGCCACATGGGGGTCCAGTTCTGAAACAGTGGTTGTCCTGCATGCATAATCTTGCGGGTCTGAATATTCTTGCTATCGTTTTTATTTTCCTATAGCACTCATAAACCTACTTACCAGATTTGTTTTTTATTTTTAGAAATAGAATATTTAGATGAGGTGGTTGAGTCTTTTCATTATAATTGTTTTACTAAATACATACATTTCAAACTCTCTGAGCCATATGAATTGTGAAGTGGTGGTATATTTCTTCGGTGTTAGAACTTCATCCCAGCGAAGTAATTTTCCGAGTTTCTCTCTAGCGTGCACATATTTTTTAAAACAAAGAACTGGAGAAATAAAGGTTTATTGTCACAGATTCTGTGTACTTTAATTCTGCCTCCACTTTTCGGGGGCATATGTACATTTGTTGGTTCACACTGATAACCTAGCATCTTATTACAATCTTAAATCTGAGAGCAAAGGATCCCAAGAGATCATCTAGTTGTTCACTCTGCCTCCAGGAAAAGATGAGAACTAAACCAAGCCTTACAGAGTGCCTGCTTTTCTGCATATAAAGACTGGATGGGAGTTACCCAACAGTCCCCCTCAGGAAAGCATTTTCAACATCTGAACCCTGTTAGGAATTATAACGGCTTTAGTGGAATTGCAGCAAATGAGTCCAGCTCCTAATTTTATACTGAGGTTGTTGGTCCACACCCATTTCTTATCTCTCTGCATGGATAGGGTGACACCTGTCAACAAGCATTTATATTTTCAATCCTGTGTTTAATTCCTAACAGAGCTTCACAGAGCTCATCAGACAAGAGTATGTTTTCCCCCTCAGGACTATAGCTTGAAAAGAAAAGAGCAGTGATTGTTATACATGATCACTGAGTATGAACCTTGTCTTTTCTCCCCAATGTCTCACTGCCCTGTGCTCTCTTTCATCCTTCAATCTTCCCAGTGTCCGCCAACTCCAGCTTCTCAGAAGTCACCCTGGCGGGGTTAGCCAGCAAAGAAAACTTTAGCAACGTCAGCCTGCGGAGCGTCAACCTGACGGAACAGAATTCTAACAACAGCGCAGTGCCCTACAAGAAGCTGATGCTGCTGCAGGTTAAAGGTATTGAGAGCCAAGAGGATGACACGCGACCCCAGTTTTTGTCTGGAGGCCTGAGGTCCCCCCACTTGCCTGACAGGAGGAGGGAACACATGCTCTGGAGAGCCCACTGGGCGCTACTGCATCTAACCCCAGCTTTGCAAAATCTCACGAGGTGGGAAGCATTCAGTCTCTGAGCTTGGTGACGGGCCCCAGGTCCCCACAGCTGCTGAGCAGCAGAGCTGACTTGTGACCCTGGTCCATCTGATCCCAGAACCCCAGCTCTCCCTGCTGTGCCCCTTCCTGTGACCCTGGCCACACACTGCCTATGGTCACCAGATGCCCCCGCGGCCATCAGAGTGTTCGCCCCACTCTGTCGTCCTCACTGGGGTCAGCTGGAGTCAGGGAGCCAGAGGGAGAGATGGGTGTTCTTGGAGAAGGGAATGAGGGAGCGCAGAAGGGTGGCCAACACCCTCCCTCCCCCACTCTTTACCAAGGAGCCTTCCCCCACAACCAGAGGGCTCTGGGCTGCCCTGCACTGATTAGCTGCCTCCCAGTAGCACTGCTGTATTGGAGAAGGAACTGGCAACCCACTCCAGTGTTCTTGCCTGGAGAATCCCAGGGACGGGGGAGCCTGGTGGGCTGCCGTCTGTGGGGTCGCACAGAGTCGGACACGACTGAAGGGACTTAGCAGCAGCAGCAGCACTGCTGTAGATTCAGGCTCAAGACAAGGAGGGCGTATCCTTTGCTTTTCTGGCAGTTTCCAGTTTGTGTCTGCACAACCACTGTCCTTTGTAGCATATTTAAAAGACCAGTGACAAGTGCAGACCCCCGCCTCCGTTCCCATGTTGTAGCGCTGGGACGGCACTATTGGTGTGACTGTGGGAAGATGGAAACCATTTAGGAGAAGGTGTTGGAAGCTACACAAGGCAGGGCTTCCCTCTAAGCTGGTTCCTCTGTAGTCTCAGGGTTTCCGAGGACCAAGAGGTTCTCTGAAGGGCGCTCTGATTGCCTGGCCCACAGAGGCTGTTAAGTGTAGGAGGTGGGCTGAGTGGAGAGAGACTGGGAGAGGGGAGACAGGGTGTTTGCCAGCATCCCTGGGGAGGGAGCCTTGATGGATCCCCACGCTGTAACAGGACACTGCTAGTGGTCCTGATGGTGACTCTTGGGACATGCCACCAGGGAGAGTCATCCTCGAGGCTGGGACCTAGGTCCCCCGGGTCACGGGAGCTCGGGTGAGCAGAGGAGACTGGTCATGAGGCAGAGTCAGGAGCAGGGCTGCTCTGGATGTAGGGTGCGTCCCCGGGGGACAGGGCTCCTCTCGGGGAGACGGTGACCTCTGCCCCGTGTTCAGGAAGAAGACACGTGCAGACGCGGCTGGTGGAGCCTCGCGCCTCCTCCCTCAACAGCGGGGACTGCTTCCTCCTGCTCTCCCCGCATCACTGCTTCCTGTGGGTCGGAGAGTTCGCCAACGTGATCGAGAAGGCGAAGGTCAGTGTCTAAGGAATGAGAGTAGCTTGGTTCTGCATCTCCTTTAGACACAGACAGGACATTCTTCCAGTGGCCAGACCCCTAGAAAGCTTCTCAAAGCCTCAGTGTCTCATTCATGTGAGAGGGGATAGTCTTCTTTCTTTTCCGGAAGGTCTCTGCAATGAGCCTCTCACTAAGTGCTTCAGGGAGATGTTTTCAAAGGAGTCTGACCTATGCCCCCAGGTTTTAAGTCCTGGTTCATCGTATCACTTCCAAGTTGTTTATCCCGGTGCTAATGAAGTTCCTTCTCTGATATACTGAGATTTTAATGGGAAAAGACCAGGAAATGGGAATTTTTTTTTGACTTACTGATTTTTAATTGACTTATAGTTGATTTACAATCTCAATTTCTGATTTACAGGGTTAATTTCTGCTGTAGAGCAAAGTAGTTCACTTATACATACATTCTTTTTCATATTGTTTTTCTTCCCAGGATATTGAGTATAGTTCCCTGTGCTCTACAATAGAACCTCAGTGTTTATCCGTCCTGTATATGCTAGCTGGCGTCTCTAATCCTAAACTCCTAGTCCAGCCCTCTCCCCCGACTCCTCCCCCTTGGCAACCACAAGACTGCTCTCTCTGTCTGTGAGTCTTTCTGTCTCATAGGTTCATTTCTGTCCTATTTTAGACCCCACATATGACATCATATGGTATTTGTCCTTCTCTTTCTGACTTCACTTAGTATGATCGTCTGTAGTTGCATCCATGTTGCTGCAAATTTTGTTTTTTTATGGCTGATTAGTAGAATGGGTGTTCTTAAAAGCATCATGGATGATCTGTTGAATTTAAGACTTAAGAACTGTTGCTCTAAAGAATGGATTCTCCCTAGTCCTTTAGTTACATTTTCTTGACTTTGTAGACAACCGCCAACCAGTGCCCCTGGCCCCGGTGGTCACGAGGTTTTCCTTTCAGACACGCACCGTTTCTCTTTTCTCATTTCAGCCTTAGCCCATCCACCACCTGGCCTTGGACTTGTCTGCCCAGGTAACTGTGTTCCTCTCTCTGTTTAGGCCTCAGAACTCGCGAGTTTAATTCAGACCAAGAGGGAACTTGGTTGTAGAGCAACTTATATCCAGACTGTTGAAGAAGGAATTAATACACACACACATGCAGCCAAAGACTTCTGGAAGCTTCTGGGCGGCCAAGCCAGTTACCAATGTAAGAGTTTACTGCATCTCAGAGAAGAAGACTGGCTACTTCTTCTCCTCTCCTCCTTCCTTCTTCCAAACCAGCCGCTCTCCAGTGGAAAACATAACATCCCCTTACTGTTCTTATCCCAAAGCCGCTGGAGACCCAAAGGAGGATGAGCTCTACGAAACGGCCATAATAGAAACCAACTGCATTTACCGTCTTATGGATGACAAACTCGTCCCTGATGATGACTACTGGGGGAAGATCCCAAAGTGCTCCCTTCTGCAGTCAAAAGAGGTATGGCGAGGGCTCTGCCTTGGCCCTGGGCTGCCCAGGAAAACAGACAGGAAGTGCCCGACAGACGCTAGCCAGGGTTAGTGCACATCACAGACCAGAGACATCTAGTTTGGGCTTTTTTGGCTGCACCTTGAAGCATGGGAGATCTTAAGTTCCCTAACCAGGGATTGAACCCACGGCCCCCGCAGTAGAAGAACGGCGTTCTTAACCACTGGACTCCCAGGGAAGTCCCCAGAAACATCTTTTTAAAGGCTACCAGTTTGTGATTTCCAATCATTACTGCCCTCTTAGACGCTAATTGTTGTTCATCCACTAAGCTGTGTCTGACTCTCTGTGACCCTGTGGACTGTAGCCTGCCAGGCTCCTCTGTCCATGGGATTTCCCAGGCAAGAACACTGGATCGGGTTGCCGTTTCCTCCTCCAGAGGATCTTCCCAACCCAGGGATTGAACCAATGTCTCTTAAATGCCCTGCACTGGCAGGCAGATTCTTTACCACTGCGCTACCTGGTTGCTAACATAGAGTTACAAATGTTGTTCTGAGGAGGCATGGGACATTGAAGGCTTTTCTGTTTGGGCCCAAACATAAGTATGACTAAGGCCTGTCTCTTGATTTTTATATAAACATTAAACATTTTTCAGCCCTTGAGTTTCATGAATCATAGGTGTATATATAATTGTTAGGTTTGCCAAGTAAACCCATAAATTTTTATTTCTCACATAAGTAAAGATTGATTAAATATAAATAATAAATGTTTTTATTGTTTTTTTCTGACAATATTTATTAAATATTTAATTTTATATGTAACATTTTATATATATGTGTTTGTGGGCTTCCCCAGTGGCTGAAAAGTAAAAGAATCCACCTGCCATGCAGGAGCCACAGGAGACATGGGTTCGATCCCTGGGTCAGGAAGATCCTCTAGAAGAGGGCATGGCAACCCACTCCAGTATTCTTGCCTGGAGAATCCCATGGACCGAGGAGCCTGGCGGCTGCAGTCCATAAGGTCACAAAGAATCAAACGTGACTGAAGCAAATGAGCACACATGCATACGTGTGTGTGTGTGCATGTGTGCATGTGCATGTGTGTGTGTGAGTATATATATCCAGGACCATTAAGTATCTGAATGTTGAGAAGGAAGTGGAAGACACAACAGGACTTTACATTTCATTGGGTAGAAAAGTGTTAGAAAGAATGTCATCCAAAGCTAAACTGATTGTCTCATGTGAACGGGCATTTAAAGGGAGAAACGCTGTCACAGAAAAAGAAGTAATCAGGAATAATTTTAATGATAAGGTGAAACTGAGTCTAGTTTGCTTAGTAATTCTACTTAGTTTGCTTAGCAATAATAATTCTATTCTTAAGTAGAATCTGGATTGCTGGAAATGAAAAAAAGTGAAAGTTGCTCAGTTGTGTCAGCGTACTGGAGTGGGTAGCCGTTCCCTTCTCCAGAGGATCTTCCCAACCCAGGGATTGAACCCAGGTCTCCCACACTGCAGGTGGATTCTTTTACCAGCTGAGCCACCACGGAAGCCCAAGAATACTGGAGTGGGTAGCCTGTCCCTTCTCCGGGGAATCTTCCTGATCTAAGAATTGAACCGGGGTCTCCTGTATTGCAGGCAGGAGACTTTACATTCTTTACCAACTGAGCTATCAGGGAAGGTTGAAAATGAAGACAGGAATTATTCTAGGAAAAAAGCATAGAACCAGCAACAGGCATGGAAATAAGAAATAGCATTGTGTTCATGTATTCATTCAGCAAACCCTAGTGAGCCCAACTGCAGATGTAAGTACAGGTTTGTCTCTGCCCTTGAGGGTCTCGGAATTGTACTGGGCAGAGTCCTGTACAATCACTGGGTCCTCAGTGCCGTGTGAGGTTGCCTGTATAAGTTAAATGAGTGAATGACAAGGGAGGGGAGGGAGTCAGGGGGATGGAGGAAGACATACTTAAATAGCTCTTATGCCTCAGAAGTGCTACATGGCCTGAGCCTTCAGAGGAGGGGTTAGCTTGGGCACTTAGGTCAACAAGACAGAAATCACACCCACAGAGTGGAGGCCGGCTTGGCAGGATGGCGTTAGCTGCCAGGTCTCTCTGTGTCTGTACTGAATGCTCCATTAGGATTTAAATCATCGCCTGTCTGGCTCACTGTCACTAGAGACCCTGGTTCAACTAGTACTTGTCCTTGGAGTTAACGGATGTTTCTGTGCCACTTCCCCAGGTACTGGTGTTTGATTTTGGGAGTGAAGTTTACGTGTGGCATGGAAAAGAAGTCACATTAGCACAACGGAAAATCGCCTTTCAGCTGGCAAAGCACTTGTGGAATGGAACCTTTGACTATGAGAATTGTGACATCAACCCGCTGGATCCTGGGGAATGCAACCCCCTCATTCCCAGGTACTGCCAGGCCCTCGACCATGTCCCCCCGCCACTGCAGTGATTAACCATCGCCTTTCTGGGGTTTTACTTTTCATAAATGATCACAATGCACTACCATGATTATTCACAAAAGGAACGGCGCTTTAGCTTTTCCCTAACAAATACAGAAGTATGGATGGAGAGGCCGTCTGGATGGTGTTCCTGTTGTATTTCATTTCTTGAAGTAAATCGGTGCCACCTGCAGCATTCAGGTGCTGCTGTGCCAGACTAATAGCAGTTGTTTAAACAAATGGCTTGCTCATCTGAAAAGCTTGCCAAGTCCTGGAATCCAGCCATGGATCTGAAGCTGGGGAAACCATGCCTCTCTGTCTGGCTTCACACCTCCCCAGCTTAGCCCTTGAATTCCAGGATCCACTGTTTATTTAGATGAGGTTTTTGCCCTTTTTAGGGGAGGGAGGACGTGGTATTGAAGTAATGAATGTAGTTATTTCCTACAGTCTACTGGGCTTTTTAAAGTCATTTTGGCAAATCGGCCAAAGATGCACAAAACTCTCAGAAAGATGATCTTGAGAAAAAAAAATCTTATCTCCAAAGGATCAGTGTTTTTTATTTCATAACTATCACATGCCACATAATACGTTTGAAATTGATGCATGTTTTCCATTGAACTTATATACAGATTTCAACCGTCCTACCCAGTTTCCTGTTTTAAAATCAAATTCTTGATTTTATTATTCATTGTCATTATAGAAAAAAATTCAAAATGATGTCAGTGTAGGTGAAAAGTTTTCAAATCCTTTTTAAGCACATTTAACAAAATTAGTACTGAAACAACTAGTTTTTTTAAGAACTAAAGCTAAGACTAAAAGGAATATTTTACTTGCTGCTGCTGCTAAGTCACCTCGGTCGTGTCTGACTCTGTGCGACCCCATAGACGGCAGCCCATCAGGCTCCCCCGTCCCTAGGATTCTCCAGGCAAGAACACTGGAATGGGTTGCCAATTCCTTCTCCAATGCATCAAAGTGAAAAGGGAAAGTGAAGTCGCTCAGTCGTGTCCGACTCTTAGCGACCCCATGGACTGCAGCCCACCAGGCTCCTCCGTCCATAACTTGCTATAGTAAAAGAAAAAAATACCAAAGCATAAAATCTGTCTGACGGACAGTTCGGTCATGACATCATCTGAGATCTGAAAATATGGAGGAGTGGGCATCTTGCCTGCTGGCTCTCGGCACCTCTGAGACCAGAAGCACTGAGGGAGCTCTGAAAACAATGCACGGTGGGCCCAGCGCAGGAGATGTGCTTTAGATTTAGGTGGGTGGGGCCTGTGTGTCAGCATGTCTTAAAAGCTCCCCAGGGATTTTAAGGTGCAGCCAAAGTAGAGCACCCAGCCCTTCTTAACAGACAGGAGACCGAAACCACTGAGGAGTCATGACTTCACGCAGCTCAGACCCACGCATCAGGACAGAGGGGAGGGTCACCAGCTTCACGCCTCACACTAGACCTGCGGCTGGCCGTGCTCCCTGGCTTCACAGTATCCAAGATGAATTTCTAAGCTGAGACCAAAGTGCTTGTTCTGTAAGCACCTCAGAAAGTCTGCAGAGTGGAATTTATATAAAAGACAGTCACTCAGCTATTTTCTGTTAAGGACCATAGTCTTCAAGGTAGTCCTGAATTTCCCACAGTTGCAGATATTTGGTTCCTGAAGTCCTACCAGAGTCCGAAGTGGAAATGTTTGCATACAGTGCCTCATCCTTTTGGGTCCCTTTGAAAACAGGCAGCCCCTTGCTGTGCCTCAGCTGTGATGCCAGAAACTGTGGTCTGGACCAAACAGGACGTGATAAAGCAGGGGCCACCACAGGGCCCAGGAGGCACTGCCCATCCATCTGAGGGACCCAGTTCACAAGCCAAGGCTGATTAGAAAGGATAAGAAACACCCTCACCTTCTTCTTAGGGCTCACCCTCTTCTGCACATCTTTTCTCAGCTCTCCCTATTTCTAAGTTAGCTGTGTTCCAAGCTCAGCGCTGGATTCTGAGATCCCGAGACAGTACGGACCTCCTGACTGGGCTGGGCAGCTTCCTTTCTCTTTTCATTGTGTTCTGCTCAGCTGCTTCCCATCCAGTGACCTAGACATAAATGTGCACAAATTCGCTCTGTGATCTATGAGGGTATGTTCTTTTAGGGAACAGAGGAGAATTTGTTCCTGGAGACTGGAAATCTCCATGTGACATGACTTAAAAAGAGAACTCAGGGTGAACAAAGATCCCTCCATCTATTCATGGACTTGAAGGAAATATGCTGAGGCCCTTTGGATGACCGTGGGCAGAGTAAAGCAGGCAAGAGTGACACGCCTGTGACTCCTGCCTTTGCTGAACTCCCAGACTAGCCCGTTGCCCTCGGGGACCCCGACATGAGGATTTGCTGGAATGCAAGGCAAGTCCAGTCCTGAGGTGGATCACGTCACATTCAGGCACATCAACGCCAAGGAAACAAAACCATGCAAGGCTTCAGGCTAAAATAAGAAAATGTCATTTATCGGATCACATCAGTGAAAACAAACCATCCATTCTGTATACTGTTTACGTATTTGGTTTTCTCACTAGCCTTGTGTGCTGGGTTTGGACTTCTTAATTTCAACGTGACTTATTTAATCTTGGCTCTTTTCCCATCCACTCCTCCCACCCCACCCCCACCCTGCAGGAAAGGACAGGGGCGGCCCGACTGGGCAATATTTGGGAGACTTACAGAACACAATGAGACGATCTTGTTCAAAGAGAAATTCCTTGATTGGACGGAACTGAAGAGACCTAACGAGAAGAACGCCAGCGAACTCGCGCAGCACAAGGTATTGAGGATGATCAAGCCCCAGAGCTCAGAGCTCGGTTTGAGTCCATGCCAAAGGGGCTTGGGTGCCAAAAGCCCTCCTGGGGTTTGCTAGCAGAACAGCAGACCGGTTTCCAGTTACATTCTGACTCCAGGAGGTGAAAATAGCCGTGTTTCCACATCCAGGTTTATAGGTGTTGCATTCACAGTCGTGGCCTGTGTCCCCTAAATGCACCCTTTCCTGAAATGCACTGGACAGCCTGAACGCCATCCTCTGAGGCTGTCCCATCACCAGGGAAGCAGTGATGCTATAGCTGCGGATGCAGAGGCAGCTGAGCCAGCATGTCTGCCTTCCCTCCTAGGACGATGCCCGGGCAGAGGTCAAGCCTTACGACGTGACGCGGATGGTGCCGGTGCCACAGACGGCGGCCGGCACCGTGCTGGATGGGGTCAACGTGGGCCGAGGCTATGGGCTGGTGGAAGGGGACGACCGGAGGCAGTTTGAGATCGCCAGCGTCTCGGTGGACGTCTGGCACATCCTGGAGTTCGACTACAGCAGGCTCCCCAAGCAGAGCATCGGGCAGTTCCACGAGGGCGATGCCTACGTGGTCAAGTGGAAGTTCATCGTGAGCACTGCAGGTCAGTGAGCACTTCTGTGTCCTCCTAGCCCCACCATGGGCATCGTGGCCGCCAGATCCAGACTGAGTGCGTGTCTGTCCCCAGCCGCCGGTGCAAGGGCCAGTCTAGTCATTCCTCATGAGAACCTTGGGAATAGATTCCTAACACCCCAGCGCGGCTAGCATCCCTGGTGCTTCCCTCTAGTCGCCTGGCATGGTAAATCCCGGCCGCCCTCACCCCCTCCCCTGCCCCATCCCCAAAGGTCTTCCAAAAAGCAGTGATTTGCCCTTGCATGACATTAGTATTTACCCCGTGATTGGATGCTGCCGAAATGGAAGGAACACACGGCCGATGGTACAGAACTGAAACCAAATGGTGTCGTCACAGTCGATCCATGCACAGAAAGGTTTACTCAGACTGAAAGAAGTATTTCCTCTAAGGCTGAGGGTCCTAACAGTGCTCTATGGATCTGGCAGGGTAAATACATGGTCCCATCTCCCCACAGACCCCACAGTGCTGTGCTCTCCACGTGGCAAAAGAACAAAACTCTCCATGGTGTGCTTTGCACTAGGGGCAATGAGGGCGGAGAGCGGTGGATCGGGGAGAAATCATCCCTTTTTCTTGCCAAGAAGTCACAAGTCAAGTGATCCAGTGTCCCGCATTGCTACGCATTTAGAGACAGTTTATGTCACAAGTTGGTGATTCCGAGTTTCACTTACCAAGGGAATTTAGTCACCTCCTCCTGGCCCCCTCACCATCTGGGTGTGGCTGCCCCGCCGGGCACAGGGCGGAGGCCACTGCTGGCTTTCAAACACTGACTTAGAACCATTTGGTTTCTTACCTAATTTATCCACTATTCTATTAATCAACAGGTGGCATTTACTGAGCACCTGCTCTATAAAGAGGACACTTTTAAAATTTTATATTATTGAAGTATAGTTGGTCGACAGTGTTGTGTTAATTTCTGCTGTACAGCAGAATGATTCAAGTATATATATACACACACACACACACATATATCCTTTTTCATTCTTTTCCATTATGGTTCATCACAGGATATTAAATACAGTTCTGTGCTGTACAGTAGGACCTTGTGGATCCTTCGTGTATTACTAGTTTGTCTTTGCTAATCTCAAACTCCCAGTCTACCCCTCCCCAACGTCCCCTCCCGCTTTGGCAACCACCGGTCTGTTCTTTATGAGTCTTGTTTCTGTTCTGTAGACAAGGCTATATATGTGTTGTATTTTAGATTCCAGATACAAGTGGTATCATACAGCATGTGTCTTTTTCTTACTTAGGATGATAGTCTCTCCATCTGTGTTGCTTGAATCGCATTATCTCGTTCTTTTTTACGGCTGAGGAATATTTCATTGTGTGTGTTTACACCACATCTTCTTCATCTATTCATTTGTCCATGGATATCTACGTAGCTTTCATGTCTTGCCTATTGTAAATAGTGCTTCTATGAACATAGGGATGCATGTATCTTTTTCAGTTTTATTGTTTTTTTCTGGATGCATGCCCAGGAATGGAATTAATTGCTGGATCATATGGTAATTCTTGTTTAAGTTTTCTGAGGACCCTCCATACTGTTATCCACAGTGGCTGCACCAACTTACATTCTTATCCACAGTGTAGGAGGGGGTTCCCTTCTCTCCACACCCTCTCCAGCATTTATTTGTAATTTTTAAATGATGGTCATTCTGAATGGTAAGAGGTGATACTTCATTGTGGTTTTGATTTGCATTTCTCTAATAATTAATGACGTTGAGCATCTTTTCAACTGTCTACTAGCCATCTTTATGTCTTCTTTGGAAAAACATCTGTTTAGATCTTCTGCCCGTTTTTCAATTGGGTTGTTTTCTGTTGTTGAGTTGAATGAGCTATTGTACAGTTTAGAGATTAAGCCCTTGTCAGTTACATCATTTCTAAGTATTTTATCCCATCCCATAGGTTGTCTTTTCCTTTGGTTCCTTGTTTCCTTTGCTGTGCAAAAACTTGTAAGTTTGATCAGGTCCCATTTGTATATTTTTGCTTTGATTTCTATTGCCTTGGGAGACTGCCATAAAAAAACAGTGGTGTAATTTCTGTCATAGGATGTTTTGCCCATGTTCTCTCCTAGGAGTTTTATGGTACCAGGTCTTATATTTAAGGAATAAGGTACTTTTTTAGGGACGGTGTGAGTGGACAGTCACAGGACATAGGACTGGACACTCCAGACCCCTTTTCTCCCCAAGAAGGCCTCCCAGCTTGGAGGAAAGGCCCCAGACCCAGGGACCCACAGCCTGGGTCTGAATCCTCTCAGGGGCCACTAGCTGTGCAGTTGGGGAAATTTACATAACCTGTCTGAGCCTCGGTTTACTCACCTGGCAAATGGAGATTATAATACCCTGCTGGCAGGGGCCTAGGATCGGGTATGTGGGATGTTTAGCACATAGAGGTGCAGACATCATCATTGCTGAACTCAGCATAGCTCCTGCATTGACCTGGAAGATGAGATACCACGGGTCCACCCCAGTGATAGCAGTTCCTAGAGGGTCTCTGTTGTGGGTTTAAACTCTGGGGTGAACTGCCAAGTTGGACACTGAATACTCATCTGTGCTGCCTGGCACTTGAGACAATCAGCAGGAATTTAGTGGGAAAAGACCTACTAACCTTCGATGTTGTGGATGTGGAACCAATAAGGAGCAACTTTCAAGAGCACCCGCCGTCCTCAGCCTTAAAAGTAGAGGAAGGGAAAGGGCTTGCTGTTTTACAAAACCAGACGGGGGAGCTACCGTCTGAAATTTACTTGTCTCCTTTTCTTAAAAAATAATGGTCAGTGAATGGATGACTAAGACTGTATGAAAATGAATTTAAAAAACAGATCTCAGATTTCTGAGAGGCCCCTAAGAAATGCTGATGTGACCTGCACAAATACTTTGTGTTTCTCCCCAGTGAACACAAGGTACGTGTCACAGCCAGACTCTGCGGCAGGCACCTTTATGGACAAAGTGACAGCTTTGATGAAGCCCAGCTGCAGAGGATTAAAGGAGGCCAGGCAGTGTTCAGATTCCAGGCCATCTCTCTGGGAGCAGAAAAGCACAGCCTAATAGCATTTGCAGCTGCTCTGTGGTCATCACAGAGGCCCTGGCCCCTTGGGGACAGCTGGTGCAGTCCCCACACCACTCAGACCCACAGGGCCGCACCTGTAAAGGGGACTGGATTCAAGGTGCCCTTCTGGGCAGGCCCAGCAGAAAGCAGCTTCTGGGGACGCAGCACCGTCGCCCTCTCGGCTGACTCTGGGCAGTCTGCTCCTCGGGACGTGAACTGTGACAAGGGAGACCAGAGGCCCCAGTGGTCAGTGTCCTGCCTCAGGTGCGGCAGGATGTGGCTCAGGTCCCCACAGGGTCAGGGACCAGGCAGCTCGGGGTAGCCAGTGATGCTGGGTCAGGCCCCACCAGGGCCCCATGCGGGAGCCAAGTTCCTATTGTAGGAGGTTGGCTGCAAGACCATGTGCTGAGCAGTTCAGGTGGCTGAACAGCCACCACCTGTGTTTTGTTACTTCTAAACGCAACTCCTTCCTCTCCAAAGTAGGTGGATGGCAGCATGTAGCGACACGTTACATTCAGCCTCGGGTCAAGGCTGCAAAGATGACAGTCCAGAAGCTCTTAATATAGAGCTTAACTAATACAACTTAACCTTTGCTAAAACTAAAAATCAATACATGCATCAGAATAAGTTGTACACAGGATTAAATTCAGGGTATGCTGAAGAAAATCGCAAGGAAAATTTGTGAAAACTTTTATGGAATATTTTTAAGGGAATATAGTCCTATTTTAGGTATATGTAGGCAAGCCCATTTTAGAATGTTAGGGTGCACAACACTGATTATTTAAGTATGAACACATATTTAATAGACTGGTAACAAATTCCAAGACATGTAAACTGCTGTGATATCTTTTAAGCATATCTCTCCCTAGTAGTAGTCTAACTGATGTGACTAATTTTCACTGCTTTGAAGAGTGTGGGATTGTTAAACAAAGATAACTTCTGTTCCTACATAAATTCGCAAAACTTTCAACGAGTGGCTTCCAGATTAATTGTGGACGTGTAACATCTATTCATAGGGTGGTTTCTGTTTGCTTGGTGCACCTAGAAGTACACAGATTTGACAATTTCAGGTTCACAGTAGAAGGTGCTAAGGCCTGAGCTTGGTCAGAATCCTTTAAGAATTATCATAATCGTTTATGAAAGCTGTTTGAGTACTTTGATAAAAAGACCAAAAGAAATCACATAAATATGGTCCCTGACCACTTGGAAACTTGAAATAATTGAGCTTTCTTCTTACCTTCAAACCTTAAGACAACTGTGATTTTGTCAATGAGATTGGGGTTGAGAAAAATTGAGATCATATAGAACCAGAGGGCCTGATTATTATTTTTGGTATTTTTATGTTTTTAAATTTTTTTATTGGAGTTTTATAGTTGCTTTACAACGTTGTGTTAGTTTCTGCTGTGCAGCAAGGGTGAATTACCTATATGTGTGTGTGTATATATATGTGTGTATATCTATGTATATCCCATCTTTTTAAAATTTCCTTCCCATTTAGGTCACCACAGAGCACTGTGTAGAGTTCCCTGTGCTATACAGTAGGTTCTCATTAATTACCTATTTTATACACATTACAATATAAACATCAATCCTATACCATCCCACCCACAGCCCCCTTCCCCCTTGGTGTGCATATGTTTATTCTTCTTGACTTTTAACATATATGGGTATCACGGGCACCTGCATCCTCCCTGGGTCGATCCCACCTGGGCATGAGTGGAGATCTTAGTCTCCTGACGTCACTCAGCCTAGAACGCTCTTCTTCTTGGTCACAGTCATTCAGGCCTCTCTTATGCACCTCCTCCCAAACCCCTTCCCCAGCAGGCACTCTAGCAGCGCTCAGCCTGCCGCTTGTCTCATCCCCCATCTTCTCCTCGCAGTACTGACACCCTCTGAAGTCACCTTGCTCATCATCATTGCCCTGGCACACAGTAGGTGGTCAGTAAATATTTACTGAACAAACAAATGAGGGAGTCTGGAGACAGATCTCTTCCTAAAGGTAACGGTTTGGGCTCTGAACTACTGTCTGAAGTGACCACTCACCCAGATCACTTTCCATGACTGTCCCTCAGTGGGGTCTGCATTCCGTGTGCTGCTGCGCTCTTCTCTAGTGCCTGCAAGGTCCCAGCAGTGAGACTAACCAGCCCTTCATCCTGGCTGCAGCCCTGGTGGCAGTCATCACTTAAATCCCAGGTTATTTTGTGAAAGTGATAGCTCTGCAATTTGTCTCTCCCATTTCTGACATAACTTGGAGACTTCAAAGTGTTTTTTTTTTACTAAACAGTCTTAGCAGATGACATTTTTTCCTTTGTACTTAAAGCCGGCCCAGCCGTTGTTTGCAGTATCCTTTCTCCACCAGCGGACCGTCTGCCAAAGGTTGGTGAAACACGGAAATTGCGCTTGTGCCATCAGGCCCCGGGCCTGCTCTGGCGTCCACACTTCTATTATACACACCTGGATGGCCTACTATCCTCCCAGATGATAGATGTTTATCTTGGGGTATCAGGAGGGCCTGGAGATCATCTTCCTCCAGTTTGGAGGCTTGGGGTCCATTAGCTGGAAGAAAGGTGGTTTCTCTCCCTTCCAGTGACCAACCAAGATCGACGTTCCCTCTGTTGTAAATGATTTATCCCCAGCCCTGCACCCCAGGGTTGCACCTCTACTGTTTGTCCTCAGAGTCTGGAGGCCTGAGCTGCACACTGGCTCTTCTTACGGTTTATCCCCTGCTCATCCCATGTTCTGCTGTTCTTTGTGTTTGCAGTGGGAAGCCGGCAGAAGGGGGAGCACTCAGTCAGGGTGGCTGGCAAAGAGAAGTGTGTCTACTTCTTCTGGCAAGGCCGCCAGTCAACCGTGAGTGAGAAGGGCACGTCAGCTCTGATGACAGTGGAGCTGGACGAGGAAAGGGGGGCCCAGGTAAGTCCTGGAGGCAGATCTACCGCAAACAAGGGAAAGGAGGGTGCCTGGTTTGTTTCCCTAGGGACCTGATTCTAGTGAACAAAGGAGAGCATTGTCCAAAGCCTCTTTAGTCTTGATCTGGCTTCCCTGTATTTCAGGCTCCATCTCCTCTTTCATCACCTCCCTGGCCAGGAAGGCAGACCTCTTATAATATGGCCTTAAAGTATATCTGCAAATAATAAATCCATAAAATTAAGTTTAAAGAGCCCATAAGCGTTTTTTAAGTTTTCACTTAACTGATCATCAAGGAATTGTAAATAGGACAAAGATGCCACTTTCCACTCCTAAAATGGCAGAAGTGTTTTAAAAGACTGGACCCAGGGCTGGTGAGGATTCAAGAGGATGGGTGCCCATGCCTGTCTCTGCTGGGAAATATAAATTGAAACAGCCACCCTGAAAGGCAGCTTTCGCTTAAGAACCTTAAAGTGCTCACACACTTTGATCAGTTATTCCACTTATATAAATCCATCCTTAGGAAATATCAGAGACATATGTAAAGGCTGTCTTCCCATGGCCTGCATCCCCCATGGCAGCCTGGGTGATTTTTCTAGGACCCATTAGATCATGCCCTGCCCTCTCTGTTCTCTGTCACACCTGGACCACGATCTAAGGGTTTGCTGGTGTCAGTCTTGCACTGTCCAACCTCCCTGGTCTTGGACGCCTGTTCAGGCCACTCCCACCTTTTTATGGTTCCCCCCCCTTTCTGCTCACTGCAGGGCTTTTGCAGGGATCTCCCCGGCCTGGCACTCCCCTAGGTTTCTGTCTGGATGTCACCTCCATGTGCTTTCTCCACCTTCTCTGTCCCTTTGCTTTGGTTTTCCACAGCACTTACCCCAACATAAAAGGACGGTCACTGTTTACTTATTCTGTGTCTTCCTCTATAAGCATGAAAGAAACTGTGTCTATCCTGGTCTTACTCACCCCATAACCCCAGAGCCTATGTGATGCCTGGCAGATACCACTGCCCAAAGTCAAAAGTTTTGAAAGCATTCTTTTTTAATGTTTGGATTATCTAACCTCCAGTCCCTTCATTTATTATGGGAAATTAAGAGTTGATTCTGGAGTTTTGGAGATCCTAGCATCCTTTTACTGTCTTGGATGAAAAGTTAAGAAAAACATCAGGAAAGAGAGCAGAGGTATTTTCTCCAGAAACAGATCCACAAGCACTCAGCCTTCCAGGTTCCTAAGAACCAATCCTCTTCCCTAAAAGTATTTAATGCATATTTTTTACTGTGGACTGTATTTTCCACGTAACAGCTGTTCGTCACTGAAAGCTAATTTACTCCTCATAGTGGATCATTTCAACTGCTTTTTTGGGGGGCGGGTAGAGGCCATAAACAAATGTTTTATCATACCTTCAAAATCATCCTTAGGGTTTTGAGTCTTAATCCAATTGGAGCATTTCATTTTGTATCAATCCAATGGGTGAAAAATCACTGCTGAAACAGAAACCACTGGCGCAAAACGGCCCTTAGTGATGCACAACAGGCCCTGAGGTTAATAACTTATAGTGAGAAACATTTCCTGCCTTTCAGTGCTGCCCAACTGCCAGGCTCTGTTCAAGTTTCCTGTTTAAGGGAAAATGTCTTTGGCAAAGTGAAAGTCAGCTGACTCAACCCTCGGTTACTGTTACTATGTTGCATCTCACACTGATGGGTTAACAGATGCAGTGACTGAGGTGATCTTGGGTGACAGGCCCTCTGAGGGGACCAGAGGCTGCAAAAGAGTAGTTCTTTTTCCCATAAACAGAGTCAGTGGCTGGTCATTCTCACTGCTAAGAAGTTTTATTAGAAACATGTTTAAATTAATCACATTATATCCCTACTGCAGAATATCAGAATTCATGCTTTAAAGGACATGTGATGATAGAAAAACACTGCTGCTGCTGCTGCTGCTAAGTCACTTCAGTTGTGTCCAACTGTGTGACCCCATAGATGGCAACACTAGCTGAAGAAAATCAGGGTATTAAAGCAACATAAAACAGCAATCCTACTTGGAAAAATATACACCTGAAAAATACTTTGTATCATAGGAAAGCTGTACTCTAGAACTGTCATAGTGTTCTCCATAAATCATGGTATTATCACTGGCTTTTATTTGTCCTTCTCAATATTTTTCAGATTTTCTACACAGGCATGTGTTATTTTTATGACTGCAGAACTGGGACACGTGACTTATTACTCTATCATGTGTTTCAATCGGAAGGTCCAAGTCCTGCAGGGCAAGGAGCCCCCCTGTTTCCTGCAGTGTTTCCAGGGGGGGATGGTGGTCCACTCTGGGAGACGGGAGGAGGAAGAAGAAAACACACAAAGTGAGTCACTCTTACTCTTGGAATTCGCTTTTCAGGGGTGGAGGTTTGGAGTAAGTCTCTCTTCATGTAGCTGAGGGCAAATTTATAAGTTTGCCTTATAAATCAGCTTTATGGGGTGCCCACACCCCTCCCCCTCCTTCTGTGGAGTTGCCTTCAGAATCCAGCTTTGCATGCAGAAGGCCACAAGGTGACCTTAAACTGGATCCTGGAGGGGAAAAAAACCAGTGATTTTATCTTTTAAATTACGAGATTTCTGTTGAGCAACATCTTAAAAAAAATCATCACAGCTTTCAAGCTTCTTAAAATATACCTGGTTACAACTTACCTAGGTCTTTATAAATTTTGTGAAACTGGTTTTCCTGCATCGTAAACTTTTGGCAACCTGTTTCTAAGTCCACAAAGGTTTGTTTTCTGGGCCTGGGTTAGAAACCGGCCTCACCTCCACCTGCCCCTCCAGACACAGGAAGGAGTGGGGCTTGGGGCTGCCTGGCAAGGTCCCCTCCCTGCTCAGTCGCTTCCTAACTGTGCCTCCGGCGCCCCCTGCAGGTGAGTGGCGGCTGTACTGTGTGCGCGGAGAAGTGCCCGTGGAGGGGAACTTGCTGGAGGTGGCCTGTCACTGCAGCAGCCTCAGGTCTAGGACGTCCATGGTCGTCCTCAACGTCCACAAAGCCCTCATCTACCTGTGGCACGGATGCAAAGCCCAGGCCCACACGAAGGAGGTCGGACGGACTGCAGCCAATAAGATCAAGGACCAGTGAGTACTGTGTGTGTGAGCACCTCTCCCTGAGCGAGGGCCTCCGGGGTGCAGGCTGAGCATCCCAAGAGCCCCGCGGATGCCCCCATATGTCCAGCATGACTCAGCGTGGAGAGGTCCCCACGAGGTCAGGGGCCCCGAAGGTCCAAGTTCATGTGACACACGTTCAGCCCAAACCTCCCCTTTGAGGGTTGTCCCCACTTTCTGAGGATTTACCTGCTTCCGTGAAAGGCAGAAGACCCCTTCAGAGGTGTGATTCGGCTCTCGAATTATCAGTCTGGATCCTTGGTTATTTAAAAGAGAACAAATTTCAAACATCATTTAGGGGATCAGAGCTGGTTTTGTCAGAGGTGTGGAAGGTTTGCAAACACCCAGCTAGAGAGGGCTGGGACGCCACCCACTGTGTCAGACTGTCAGGTGCCCCCTCCTTCAGGGACAAGGGTGTCTGGGAGACAGCTGCCCAAGTGCATTACCAGAGTCCCCAGGGCAGGCGCAATGGATGCTGGGTTCCCTTCCTCTTCCAGGCAGGTGCCCACAGGTGCCCACGACCCAGAGACAGCACACTAGACAGCCCCAGGTGAGAACCCACTCATATACTACAGAGGGGGCTGTCATTCATTATAAGGACCATTTTAGTTGGAAAGCAGGAAAGATGCTGAACCAATCTGTAGATGTAGTCTGGAATAATTTTGTCCTGCCCACAGTTCCGGGCCTGATAAAAACTACTGGACTCTCTCCATGCAGATGTCCCCTGGAGGCCGGGCTGCACAGTAGCAGCAAAGTGACAATTCATGAGTGTGATGAAGGCTCGGAGCCCCTGGGGTTCTGGGATGCTCTGGGGAGGAGAGACCGGAAAGCCTACGACTGCATGCTTCAAGGTAAGCCTACAGCCGGCACCTCCGAGCACCAGCTTCCTCAGTATGTAAATATTTATGCACACGTGCTCCACACAACACGAGGACTTATCCCAACACCAGGTCTTCTCGGGCCAACAACCCAGTAAGAAGACTAAACAACATTTATCACTAGTTATGATGCCAAGTAGATACTGTGTGTGTCAGGGTAGAGTTGTTCATAAAGAATGCTTCTGCCAGGAAGTGTCACACGGGGCTCCAAAGAGGACAGGGCACTTCCCGGAACCTTGGATGTGTAGCTGTGACTTGCAGAGAAGGGAAGGAGGGAGGAGCATTCCAGGAAACCAGATGGGCACAGTATGAGCCTCTGGGATAAGGTGCTTTTGGTTTAGCCAGTGCCCAGGGTGCAGAGAAATAGTGGTCGTTTAGTCACCAAGTTGCGTCTGACTCTTTGCAACCCTCTGTCGGGGTTTTCCAAGCAAGAATACTTGAGTAGGTTGCTGTTTCCTCCTCCAGGGGTCTTCCCAAACCAGAGATGAAACCCACGGTTCCTGCACTGGCAGGCAGGTTCTTTACCACTGAGCCACCTGGGAAGCTGTCCTGGGAAACAGTGGGGTTTAAATGAGAGTGGGTCGGTCTTGTCTTTGAATACATGAAATACAGGTTGACATACATACAGAACAACATAAGAAAAGTGAACAATTACTAAGCAGTTTAGGCTGAGCTAGGCCCTGGCTAACCACCTGCTACACGTTCCCTCACTCCATGCTTACAGCCCAACCAAGAAGCTGCCCTGGTTCACCGGCAGCAAAGCTCAGGCCTGGGAGGTTAACCATCTCAGCTCAGGTTGGACAACAGTGGGATGTCCTTGTGCCCACACTGTCCTGCCTCTCGAGTTTTACAAACTTTTCCAGAAGTTCTTAAAATATAGTTGATCCTTGAACAACATAGAGGTTAGGGGCTAAGCTCCACCCCTCCCCACACCCCCACACAGTTAAATATCCATATATAACTTGTTATTTGGCTATGTCAGGGCTTGGCTGTCCCATGGCCTGTGGGATCTTGGTTCCCCAGCCAGGGATTGAATCTGTGTCCCCTGCATTGCAAGGCAGAATCTTAACCACTGGACCACCAGGGAAGTCCCTACATATAACCTGTCACTCCCTGCAAACTTCACTACTCATAGCCAACTGCTGACTGAAAGCCTTACCAAAAACACAGACTTAACACTTAGTTTGTAGGTTGTATGTATTATATAACTCTTACAGAAAAGTGAATGTAATGAAAATTATAAGGGATGGAAATTACATTTACTATAGGATACAATAAATCTCCATCATCTGTTTATGAGATGAATCATTTGTCAGTATCTACATTAATATTGTCTTAGTGGATACAAAGTACTGTAGATGTTATATGTATTACTAATACTAGACATCAAAAATTAAAAGATACTGTGAAACAGAAATTTGTATTTATTTACAGATATTGGGTTAGACAAAAAGTTTGTTTAGGTGTTCCCATATGTTATGAAAATCTTTTTTTATGTTAATTCAACAAATATTTATTGAGTCTTAATTATATATCAAGTACTTTGCCAGATAATAGAGCTAAAATATGAAGGTGAACAAAACAGATGTGAACATAACTTACAGTGATGTTTTCTTTTGGGGAGGGTTTTGATTGCTTTGCTTAAGTCTAATTTATAAAGAACTTAATCAGTTTAGCTTTGTTTCCTTGTAAGTCCAAATATAACATCTTAAACCTTCAATCAGTCCTCAGTGAGGTCTGTGCTGGTTCTCTCTCTTGCAGCCAAGAAGCTTGAAAGTATCATGTGTTTCTCCTCTGTCAGGTAGAAAGTACACAGGGCTTTAGAAAAGAACAGATGTGACAGTTTTATTTTCCCCCGAGTCTATTCCAATAAGATCGACAATATCCCATTCATTGATGCCAATCTTGATCTGCAAAGAATGGAAAATCCATTCTAAGTTAAGATGGAGTCTTGTTACGATTATTTGGCTTATTATGCACTCCAGGAATCTGTAATTCCAAAATATGTTCAGTAGGTCTTGGCTGACTCATGCTTTTTTAAGTTCTAAAATTTCTTCTAAGAGATCTATCACTGTAATAAGTTGTTTTCTTCCACAAAATGTCCTTTTAAAAGTTATTTGCATTCAGTTCAGTTCAGTCACTCAGTCATGTCTGATTCTTTGTGACCCCATGGACTGCAGCCCGCCAGACCTCCCTGTCCATCTCCAACTCCTGGAGTTTAGTCAAACTCATGTCCGCTGAGTAGGTGATGCCATCCAACCATTTCATTTGCACTCAAGCCAATCAGTAAATGTTTTGCAGGCTCAGGTTAAGGCATAATCATGCAAATTATTCCTTAACTTTAATCCAGAAAATTTCATTTTGGCATATCCTTTAAAAGAGCTAACAAACTCCCCTCCCCACCCCGCTCCAGTAAATGCTCCATATGTTATGAAAATCTTGAATGAACTCTTTGGCCAGCCCGATACAATGAGTGATTCATGCACTGATAACAAAAAAGCAGCAATATGATCACTTTATATCACCTAGTGTCAATGGCACCCCACTCCAGTACTCCTGCCTGGAAAATTCCATGGACGGAGGAGCCTGGTGGGCTGCAGTCCAGGGGGTCGCTAAGAGTCGACACGACTGAACAACTTCCCTTTCACTTTCATGCATGGGAGAAGGAAATGGCAACCCACTCCAGTGTTCTTGCCTGGAGAATCCCAGGGACTGGGGAGCCTGGTGGGCTGCCGTCTATGGGGTCACACAGAGTCGGACACGACTGAAGCGACTCAGCAGCAGCAGCAGTCACTGATACAGTTGCCTCTCAGTGGCCCAGCTGATACACTAGTGAATGGCTATAACACTTTTATGGCATGCAGCATTTCAGTCATGATAATAGTCATAATAAACTACTGAAAGCACTGTTACCTTTTTATAAAAATCACTTACCCCTACAGATAACTGATGCACAACTTCTCCAGTTACAAGAGAGACGCAGACTGCATACTAATTCTTTGAAAACAAAGTTATAGAACAGTAAGAAAACTAACACATTATTAATCTTACATTAAATATCCCTCACCTTATGCCTATGTAAAGGTAGGTATCTACATAGATCTGATGCATTCATGACATAGCTAAATTTTATAACTTTTTCAGTATTTCTAGGCTATGCAATTTGTCTGCAGGTTTTTCAAGTTGTCACAAATCTCCAAAAGATTTTTCCAATGTATCTATTGAAAAAATTTATGATGAACCATTTCCCAAACCCTGTGTTAATATTTATAGGACTTATGGCTGCACGTATTTTGTGAATATATATGCCACTCTCTACTTAATAGCTGGAGAACTGAGTTGTTTCAAATTTTTCTCTAACAACAATAAAGTTGTGAATAGTTTTCAAAAGAATTATCTGCATTTGTTTCTAGTTAAGGTAAATTCCTGTACCTGGGACAACTGTGGTGAAGTTATTATAAAGTCTTACAGGAACATCCGCCAGTGTCCCCGGAACACTGGCACCAAATTGCATTCTTACCCACTGACTGCAGCGCACCTCACCAGCAGTTTACAGATGTGCACATTTCACAGCACAGCCACATGCTTGGTTTGTTACTTTTCCTCACTGATGGTAGAAATTATGATCTAAACACTGTTATAACTTCATGTTTAAATTAGAAGTACTGTTAAATGCTGTCTATAGATATTTCTTAGCCACGTGTACTTCTGTTTGGGTGAACATTTTATCTGTGCCTTTAGCAGGTTTTTAGATATTTATTGTCTTATTATTATTACATTTCTTTATATACTGCTAAAGATATGAACAGGTTTCCATATTTCCCATTTTGTCACTTGCCTTTTCATTTTGTTTGGTTGAGGGTGCTTTCTAATGCAGTGTAATTTTTCATTTTTATGTTGTTAATGCATAAATCTCTTCTTGAATTACTTCTTATGCAGTTATGATTAAAAAGGCCTTGCCCACCTCCAAGTTCAGATGAACTGTACCCTTTTTCACTTGTGCTTTGATCATTTCATATCTTACATTAATTCTTCAGACCACCTGGAATTTATTTGTCTTTAGCTTTTTGTTCTCTTTTCTTTCAAAGATCCTGGAAATTTTAACTTCACACCCCGCCTGTTCATCCTCAGCAGCTCCTCTGGCGACTTCTCAGCCACAGAGTTCATGTATCCCGCCCGAGACCCCTCTGTGGTCAACTCTATGCCCTTCCTGCAGGAAGACCTATACAGCGCCCCACAGCCAGGTACGGCCCACAGAAGGGGGGAGTCATGCTGAGCCAGCAGAAGGCTCACCTTCTAAGAAGTCTTTTTACTTTGCATCTAGTAAGCAGTTTTTATCTGCTAAGTACACTTTCTTATATTATCGCTCATGTAATCCTCATACCTCCCCCACAACCAAAGGAAGATGACATCAATCATGTATTATAGTATAAAAAACTGACCCTCAGATACTCAACCAAACTCATCAGTTAAGAATAGGTTGAGTGCAATTATGTCAGGCATCAGTCTCTGCTGTTCGCTCAGCTTTCCCTCCGTCTTCTTGATTCATGTTCTCATGTGGCTGCTCTTGCTCTAGCCATCATGTTTCTATTCAAAAGAGAAAGAAAAAAGAATGGGAGAAACTGCAATGGTAGCCAAGTCTCTCCCTTTTATCAGGTAAAGCAAAAGCTTTCCCCGAAACCCCAGCTGCAAGGGAACCTTGCCAGAGTCACAGGAGCAGGGGTTGGGAGCATCTTTGGGGTGAACCCCACAGCAGTGTCTACAATTCCAGGCTGCAGAGCAGGGCCACGGCTCTCCTGTGCCTCCTGATCCCAAGGTCAGGGCTGTTTCCACATGACCTCCACCACAAGACAGAGCCTCTGTGCTGTTGTGGTGGTTGGGACAGTCACCAGGGACTGGGCTGCAGAGACAGTCGTGTCTGAGGTCAGCTGTCCCAGCCTTGGGGCATCTCCGCTCTCACATTACAAGAGCCTGGAGAGGCATCAGGAACCTCACGGACCCTGGCCAGCCCGTCACCACCTGAAAATCTTGCCTGGTATACACATGGTCATACTGCGGAAATATTAGCTAGTATCTTAGAAGGGCTGCCACCCACCTCTTCATCCTAAGGCTCAGGTTAGGTCTTCAGCCTCCACTGGGCTTTTCAGTCGTGTGGTTATCACAGAACCCAGAAATGAGAGCCAGGAAAAGACTGGTGAGATGAGCCAGTGAATGTGAGAGGCCTTGGTGATGTCAAAGAAGAGTCAGGCTAATGGTTTGCTGGAGAGAAGAGGGGAACATCATTGGGATCTCTGCAGGCCCATTCCTCCCTAAAAGAACTGTGGACTCAGATGGCCTGCTTAGCAGGTCAAGCACAGGCAGGCCAAGCGTGACGTGCTCCCTAGGGTTTAACATGCTCTTGGGGGTCAGCGGTACTGACAGCCCCTCAGGGGTCACGAGTCTCATCTGTCCCAATCTTGGCACCTGGCCAGAACCCAGAGAGCAGCTGTGGAGTCGGGGGAGGCGGGGAATTAAGAGAGGAAGAAAGAGCGTACCTCATCAACGCCAGCTCTGCCTCAGGCTTTGCCTGATTTGTCCCTCAAAAGCCACATCATCAGGGGTACCCTCCCTGTGGCCCTGAGTTTACCTGCCAAGAGGCTTCTCCCACTGATCACAGTGGCAGGGAGGGAGGCACTGGTTAGTCTTGGGGAAGAGTCCCTGACTGTCTGCTCTGCCCTCACAGCACTTTTCCTTGTTGACAATCACCACGAGGTGTACCTCTGGCAAGGCTGGTGGCCCATCGAGAACAAGATCACGGGCTCCGCGCGCATCCGCTGGGCCTCGGACCGGAAGAGCGCCATGGAGACAGTGCTGCAGTACTGCCGAGGTGAGGCCCCCAGCAGTGGGCACCCTCCATCCAGGTGCCCTGATGGCTTTCTGCAGACTTACTTAGAGACCCGGGCCAGGCCTCCTTTTCTGTGGGTGGCACTAGCCTGGAAAAAAACCTGCAGTCAGCCATGAAACCGACTTTGTTTTTCCCCTGGAACTTCTTGAGGCTTATTACTTTTGAAATTAATACATTCTAAGCTGCCAACATGAATGAGATTTCAATTTCTTTTTTTTAAATTGAAGTCGAGTAAATGTACAATATTATATGTTACAGGTGTATGATACAATGATTCATGATGTTTAAAGGTTATACTCCATTTATAGTTATTATAAAACATCAGCTATATTCCCCATGATATACAATATATCCTGGTAGCAGATTTTATAGCTAATGGTTTATACCATTAAATCCACTACCCCCCTTATATTGCCCCTCCCCATTTCAACAAACTAGGGAATATCTCTTTTCTATTGGACTGATCAAAAAGTTCATTCGGGTTTTTACATAACATCTTATGGAAAAACCCAAAAGAACTTCTTAGCCAACCTGATACTATCAGGCCATCTATTATTAACCTGTCACCCTCGAGATGAACAGCTGAGTTGTAGGATGGCTAGCCTGGTTAAAACCATCCTGCACTCAGGGTTAATCATGCTGAAGGACCCTGTCAGGGAGTAGAGAGAGGCCCCAAATGGGCTGGAAGGCCGATGGCAACCTTTCTGTCATTATTATTATTGTTACATCTGCAAAGAAAGGTGTGCAGTCCATTCGTGGCTTCTCTATTATACCATCCACCTGGAACTGGTGGTCTGTTATATAAAATGAAGATACCAGTAATTAATTTCTTAATTTTTAAGACCTCATTGATTAGTATTACTGAGTATGTACAGTCAATTTTCTCTTGAGAAACTCTTTCATAATAAAATAACTAAATTTCCCACCAAACATATAAGCTAAAGCAGCTTCTAAACTGCTGTCATTAGCTGGTTAATTCTCACTGAACTTGATGCTGGGTCAGGAAGTTGGAGGAATAGCTGACGGGTGAGTCCAGGAGGAGGAAAAGGAGCCCCCAGACACCGCAGAGAGAGGCTGTCTTTCCCCATCCAGGGAGGGTTCTGTTAGGGTCAGAAACCTTAAAGTCAGGTCACTTCCAGGCAACTGCATGCATACCTATATGCAAGAAGTTAAACATCTTATGTAAACACCCTCCAGGCGAGCTTGTCAACTACTCATAACTTACATTTTAAGCCTGAAGTCCAGGGATGCAAACAAAAGATTTCAGGGGAAATCAGGGAAAGACAGGGCCTTCAGGGCCACCCCGGGTCTGTGACGTCTGCCTTCTGTGTGACCGCAGGGAAAAACCTGAAGAAGCCACCCCCCAAGTCTTACCTCATCCACGCTGGCCTGGAACCCCTGACCTTCACCAACATGTTCCCCAGCTGGGAGCACAGAGAAGACATTGCAGAGATCACGGAGATGGTGAGCACCCTTCCTCCCGCTCCAGGGGCTCCCTGCCTTTCAGGCTGTAGGGTGGCTTCCCCTGGGGAGAAAAGGCCAACTGTATTTTCATGTGAAAATGTGATTCCTTGTTCACATGTTGACCAGTCTACACAGAATCAGCACAGGGAGAAGAGAAGCTTAAGGAGAAGTCAGTGAAAGTAACAGGGTAACTTCCTACACACCATGCTCAGGTCCAAACAAAAGCAAAGGTGAACTTAATTAGTTTGAAGACAACACACAAATAAAAGCAGCCATCTCTTCTACCTGTTAAAGATCCATTGCCTCTTTAAGTCCATATAAAGCACCACAGAACAGCCCCGTCTCAGACCTCAACCTTGGGTCCAAGGAGACATGGAATAACTCCGTGATGAGTTCATCTGCTCAGGTAACGCAGGGAGTGAAGGTGGTGTGAGCCTGTCCTGACGCAGGACGGCTCGACTCCTCTTTCCTACCATCCTTTATCTCCAAGAGGCATTTATCAACCTCTATTCACCAAAACACATTCTTAGCCAGCATGTTATCCTTTCCAGCTGCACCGAGAAGAGGAAGCTTACCGCAGCTCTGTAGAATTTCTTAATGTATGGGTTTTGAACACTGCTCACACCACCAACCCCAAGGAAATTTTTTATTTGGTGGGAGATAGGTTTGCTCAGTGAGATTTTTCTTGCTGTGCAAACACAGGGCTGCTTACCTGGGGAAATAATGGGGGATATTTGATAGGAGGTCTGGATAACTTTAAACAAACTGCAAAAGTGTGCTGCTGCTTGACCACAGAGAGGGCCTGCTTGATCTCCGCTGCCGATCCTAAGCTCTCTGGAGCCCGGTGGACTTTATCTTCACAGGTGGGGTCTCAGGCTGCCTGGGAGCCAACAGGCATGGTGAGGTGTCTCTGTGCACGACGGATGTGTGACCCAGGACACCTCGAAGCTCTTCAGGTTCAAGGACATCAATCAGTGCCATCCTCTGTTCTCTGCAGACCCCTGGAGGGGGTTAAAAAAAAACTCCATTAAGCCCCAGCACATTCTAGATGCATTTTCTTACCTTTTTCTATTGAGGATTAGGAGATGGGATCTGAGGTATAGAGGAGAGGTTGATTCTTATTAAGGTTAATTGCTTTTATATATTTGTAAGCACATTCCATTATTTGCATGCTTCTGATGTCTCAGCTTCACATGTAATCATCATCTTGATAATTCACTCATGTGATAGGCCCTAAACTTTTTTGCTGATGTATATGAAAACTGACAGGGGGAGTGAGATGGTAGGTATCTCAGGCTAGGCTGGGGTAGGGATGGGCTGGGTGATATGTTCACAGCTCGTGATGAAATGTGTTCAGACATGGAGGTCCCCCTCTCGGCTCCCTCTTCTTCTCCAGGACACAGAAGTTTCAAATCAGATCACCCTAGTGGAGGATGTCTTAGCCAAACTATGTAAGACCATTTACCCGCTGGCCGACCTCCTAGCCAGGCCGCTCCCTGAGGGAGTCGACCCTCTGAAGCTGGAGATCTATCTCACTGATGAGGACTTCGAGGTAAGTGTTTTTTTCTGGGCAGAATTGTGTTTGAGTGTCGCACGTGGCTGGTCAGAGGGTCTGTTCGCTCGGCCACTGGGCATTTCTTTCTCTCCTTCCAGTTTGCACTAGACATGACCCGAGACGAGTACAACGCACTGCCCGCTTGGAAGCAGGTGAACCTGAAGAAAGCGAAAGGTCTGTTCTGAGTCATGAGATGCTGGAGGAACCTGGGTGGTCACTTTCAATACTGATGGACCAGGAAAATGGATGTTTTAGTGGGGGAGCCTGGTATTTTTAAATATGTTTTTTCATCCGCATTTTTAAAACCTGAAGTGACCAGCTCTCCTGCTCGTTTGGGAGTTGTGTATTTTGTAAATGTCCCAGAGAATTCTCTGGGAACACGCTTTCCACACGTCAGCAAGTGGTATTTGTGAGGTATCCGTGGCCCTACGTGCACTTACACAAGCAGGTCCTCAGCAGCGGCCACGGCACTGCCCTCCCACTCCAGCTAAGCGTTGCCTATTGTTTTGAAGCAGTTCTCTTTATAAAGTGTTATTTTGATAGTCTGTGGATTCTAAAATATATATATATTTATATAAACACCGTATAAATCAAATATGTATTTAACAAACCAATATGTATTCATTCACTTTTAAGACTTTTTTTGGTGTCAAAATAATATTAAAAGGTAGTTGCTTCTGTTGAATTAGTTCTGCCACCTATGTGTATTTTCACCCATATTCAGAAGCGTCTCCATTGGTGTGAAGTCTGACTCATTCTGAGTGCTGCTTCCGGTGCTAAGATGAACAAAGGCTCTTAAGAATCTGTGCGAATCTACCTTTCTACCTTAATATTGCCCCCAAATGTATAGTGCCTTGTTTTATGTACAGTTTATATACAGAAAAGTTTGCTCTGCATTTTTTGACAATGGTTTGGAACAGTATCTACAGTTTTACTCTAAAATAGTAGAAATTTCAAAAAAAAACAACCCTCTATTTCTAATACCTGTTGTAAACATTATACATGTCATTTGGTGACAGAGGACTCCAAAATAAAAGCTTCAGAATAAACACAACTATGAACTGATTGGCTCACACTGAGTTCCTGTCTGAAAAACATTTTTTTGTAAATGTTAACCTTGTACCAATATTTCACCATTCAGTATTAACTGCTGTAGCTTTTAATGCAGCTCAGGAAAAGATGGAATACAAGGTCATTCAACTAAACAGACATATTCAGCCCATAAAATGAGTTGAAGACATATTTTTGCAAGTCATCATTCAATAGATGCTCTTTATCCTCAACTATAGCTGTGTATCAAATTCAAGAACTCAATGCCTTTTTAAAAATACTGCATATATAAGGTAGTTAGAAAAACATTAAAAAACTCACCAGCTTTTATGTTCTAAAATCCAGGGTCCAAGGGAAAAGAATCTGAAAAAGAATGTATGTGTAACTTAATCACTTTGCTGTAGACCTGAAACTAAAACAACGTTGTAAATCAACTGCAATAAACAAACCCCAAACCCATGGTTTTGAACAAAGACCACATACCCTGATAGGAGTTGTTACCACCACCCCCACTTTGGTCTTAGTAATAGTTCATGTATCAATCCCATGATTTCTAAACTCCATCACTGACCATGAGCCCCCTGTCCCCCGAGACTGCACTAGGTCAGGGGTCTGTACCTGCTCCTGGCCCCCACCACTTGACGACTCTGTGACACTGGGCCATCACAGAACTGTCCCACCTCTGTCTCCTCTTCACATCGGCACTGTAACTTCCCACCTCCTATGACTGATTCTTACCAAGGCTATCAATGTTACTGTCATGGAGGTGGACTTAGGAAAGCAAGAGAGTTAAAATTAAGGAACGTGGTCACACATCTAGAAATGACAGGTTCAACCCAGGAAGACCTTCCAACGAGAAAACATGGAAAAGTCGAGGGAAGGGTTCAGACTGTGTCCCATGGGAAGCTGGCAAAGAGGAGCAGAGAAGCATGCTGCAATAAGCCCTTTGGGTGGAGAGCCTGCTCTAGGTGTGATGGACAATACAGAGTCATCAGCAGTACCCATTATCCTAGATTTTCCCAAATGCTCTAAAACTGTTTATACCCACGTGTACTAAGCACTGTCCCCAGCACTGTGTTTGCCTCTCACCTCTTATGATAAACAGGGCACCCGTCTTGGTTTCACATTTGCTTTTTGCCTCTTTTCCTGAGTAGTTTCCCCAAATCTCTCTCCAGTCTGCAGAACTAGATCCTCCTCTCTCATGTGGTTTTGTGATAGCAGGACGTGACCTTTGCGTCCTGGGAAGGGACCCTGCCTGAACACATGACGTGCTAAGTCTCAAAGCTTCAGCCAGCTGGGCTGCACCCCTCCTCCAGAGCCACATTCCCAGGTGAACCATCTGGGGAACTTTTATTAAAAACAGCTGTTGTTTTCTTCATTTGCTGCTTTTGAACTACAGAACAGAGGGGAACGGATGTCTGGGTGGAGACAAGATGTCACGAGTATCCTGAGGTTGTGGGGGAACTCCAGGAGTACAAGCGGGCTCCGGAGGTGAGGAGCCCTCACCCCGATATGTTCTTCCTGGGCTGCGTCAGGGTCCAAAAGGCCGCTCAGGAGCCCCTCTTCGTTCTCTCCTTATTCCAGCCCCTCCTGTGCCTGAGCTCCATTCTTGTAAAAGGGGATGCATTCCAGAAACAGCTTGAGAATCTGTTTTGGTCCTTCACTTCCTTCTTTTCTTCTGATTGTAACATAATACCCTGTCTACACAGTGACTTGTACGTGAATGATCACGGCAGCATCGATCATAATAACCTAAACCTGCAACAACCCACCGGTCCGTTGACTAAGAAATGGATAAAGAAAATGTGGTAAATTCACACAATGGAATACTATCCAATAGGAACGGTAACAAGATACTGATCAACACTCCAACACACCTGGACCTCAGAAATGCCATTTAAGAACTGAGAGTCTGGGATTAGCAGATGCAATATAGGAGGAATAAACAGCAAGGTCCTATAGCACAAGGAACTATATTCAACATCCTGTGATAAACCAAAATAAATATATGTGTTAATAACTGAATCACTTTACTGTACAGCACAAATTAACAAAAATGCAGCTCATAGAATGGGAGAAAATATTTGCAAATGAAGCAACTGATAAGGGATTAATCTCCAAAATATACAAAGAGCTCATGCAGCTCTATGTCAGCAAAATAAACAACCCAATCAAAAATGGCAGGAGATCTAAACACATGTTTCTCTAAAGAAGACATAGAGATGGCCAAAAGCACATGAAAGGATGTCCAACATCACTAATGATCAGAGAAAAGCAAAAACCAGACTGAGGTATCACTGCAGACTGGTCAGAATGGTCATCATCAAAAAGTCTACAAACAATGAATGCTAGAGGGGCTGTGGAGAAAAGGAAACCCTTTTAGACTGCTGATGGGAATCCAAGTTGGTACAGCAACTATGGAAAACAGTATGGAGGTTCCCTAAAAAACCAGTTGCCATGTGAACCACCAATCCCACTGCAGGCACATATCCAGGGAAAACCACAATCTGGAAAGATGCAGGCACCCCAGTGTTCACTGCAGCATGGTTTACAATAGCCAAGACATGGAAAAACGCCTGAATATCCATCCTCAGAGGCATAAATATAAAGATGTGGTATAACACATACAATGGAGGACCACTCAACCATAAAAAAGAATGAAATGCCATTTGCAGCAACATGGATGGATCTAAAGATTGTCACACTCTAAGCCAGGCAGAGAAAGAGAAGGCTGTGTATCACTCAGTGGACTCTAATATTTTAAAAATGATACAAATAAACATACAAAACAGAAACGGACTTACAAATATCTAAAACAAACACGGCTGCCAAAGGGAAAAATGAGATGGATGATAAAAACCAGAGTTTGTTGTTTGCAGACACAAACTACTAAATATAAAATAAACAACAAGGACCTACTGCATAGCACAAGGAACTCTACTCAATATTCTGTGATAACCTATATGGGAAAAGAATCTGAAAAAAGAATGAATACATGTATGTGTGTAACTGGATCACTCTGCTGGACCCCTGAATCTAACACAAACTGCCAATCAACTATATTCCAGTAAAACATACATAAATAAAGGGGAGAGGAAAAAGAAACATCATTCAGTGAAAGAAGCCAGACACAAAAGACCACATAAACTGTTCAATTTCATGTATTTGGAATTTGCAGGGAAGACATCCATTCAGACAGACGGGTGGCAGATAGAGGTGGGAGTGAAGACTGACTGTGGATAAGCATGAGGGACCTTTGGGGGTGGGACTTTCTGAAACTATAGACTTCCTAAAACTGCATTGTGGTGGTGGCTGCACAACTCTGTGAAAGCACTAAAACTTAAGTGAAGTGTACACTTACACAGGTGTGTTATCAGAGCACAAGAAAGCCACTTAAAAAAAAAAACCAATCTGTGAAAAATGCAATTATAAGGATATATAATTTAGAGACTGAAAGTCATAGCTGTTCTTTCTGTTAAAAGAAATAATCATTCATGACACCTGTGAAGACAGTAAGGCTGGGATTTCCCCAGTAGTCTGGTGGTTAGGACCCAGTGCTTCCACTGTGGAGGGCATGGGTTCAATCCCTGGTCAAAGAACTAAGATCCCATGAGCCTCACAGCATGGCCAAAAATAAAAAAGATGTTATTTAGGACAATCACGACAGGTGTAGGGGCCACTGCTGAAGGGGAAAGACTGGACTCAACTGCAAAGACACAATGAAGAGTGAGAATTTATAGCAAAGCAGCAGATGGAGGTGGGGGTCATTGGATAGGGAATCACCAAGAGGAAAAATCAGGGTAAAAGGGCAGTTCTGGCCAAACTGACCTAAGAGGACTCAGGGCAGATCAGGGTGACCAGACACTACCCGGGGGATGGTGGAGGGTGAGGAGTCCGACAGGTCACGAGCGTGATGAGACATCGAGGGAGGGGGTCTGGCTAAACCTACTTGATCTAGCTACACATGGGCCTGTCTCTGAGGCCACACCCAAGGACAGACTCAAAGGAGACCGACTACAGCTTGGTCAAGGGCAGCGTCTTTGTCACCACTTCCCATATACAATTATTTCAACAGTTTGATTTATAGTCTTCTAGATTTTTCTTTACACCAACTAACATTGAGAGGTATGCTGTTTTTCTTTCTTAAGAGAAAAACTGCATTTGTTTTTTGGCATGTTAATTCTCCCATTAACAGCAGGGCTCAGACGCTAGTCCCTGGACGCTGATCCTGGTGTGTATGAGGTTCTGTGGTCACGTAGGGCTCAGTGTGAGGGTCCAGAGCAGCAGCGGTGGGGACCCAGCCCCTCCAAACCCCACCACCACTCAACGCTCCTACAGAGGGTGGGCAGCATCCAGCCAGGGCCCAGAGAGGGAGGATTTGGGGACTGATTTTCACAGGTCTTTCTTTTTTAACCTCTTGTTTTGCTTTGGGGTAGAGCCAGTTAACAGTGTTGTGATAGTTTCAGGTGGACAGGAAAGGACTCAGCCATGCATGCACATGTATCCATTCTTTTCCAAACTCCCCTCCCATCCAGGCTTCCACATAAAGTTGGGCAGAGTTCCATGTGCTATAAAGAAGGACCTTGCTGGTTATCCATTTTAAATACAGCAGTGTGTACATGTCCATCCCGTTTCCTAACTAACATTCCCCCCATCCTTTCCCCTGGTAACCATAAGCTCCTTCTCTAAGGCTCACAGGCCTCTCTTGATCTCAGATCCAGAGTAGGGACCCGAAGCCTCAAAACAGGCCTTTGTGGAAAGCAGATCAACAGTGTAGTGAGTAGCTAGGGAGGTCATGGGACCATAACAAGTCAAAGTCAAGGTAATGATTCATAGGCAAATAAACTGAAATAATGGAATACTGAATATACTGGAACAGTATCTGACCCAAAGAAAAACCCCTACTTTAGTTCCTCCTTTACTCATAAAAACTAACTGCAGGAGAGTGATCAAGACAGCAGAGTAGTAGGATGTGAAGCTTGACTTCTCTCACAGATACATCAAAAATTTCTTCTACGTGTGGAACAAGTCTCACGGAATACCAACTGGATGCTGCTGGAAGACCTCAGACTGCCAAAAGAGCAATAAAATCTCCACGTAAGCAGGTAGGAAAAAAGAAAGTGAGAAAGGGATCAGGATGGGACCTGAGCCCCAGGAGGGGGCTATGGCAGAGGAAAAGTTCCTCACTCTGGGAAGCCCCCTCACCGGTGGGGAGGTCAGCCAGGACGGAGGGGAGCTTCAGAGCCTCAGAGCAGAAATGCAGCAGCCAGAGCAGAGGGAAAGCTGCACAGGCAGGCAGTGTCGCCGCCCTGCATGCCCCAGCCTGAGACACGCACCCACAGGTGCAGGATGGGGCTGGGTGCTGGAACTCAGGCTTCAGACATCTGACCAGGGAGAGGACTGGGAATGGCCAGCCTAGGCTGGCTGGAATCTGACTGCAACCACAACTGAGGGTGTGCATGGAGGAAATCCCAGCTGCCTTAGAGGCCAGGTGTGATTGATTGAGGGGTGCATGAGGGAAGGGGCGGGACCCAAATTCCTTCCCTGTGCGCATGCTCACAGAGGGCAGGACACCACCTGCACTGGCTCCAGGTATGGGTGCAAGCCACCGTCACCCACCTTCCTCGCAGACTCCAGGAGTCCCGAGCCACCCCCAGCCCCATCACATGCTCCAGGGCACACCTGAGCCACCACCCCTGCCAAGAACCCTAGACCAGGCACCAGCCACCATATCTGCATACCCCTATCAAGCAGATAATGACCAGCACACACTGAGAAAGGAGGGAACACGCATCATTACTAAAAAAAGCCCTCATACCAAGTATCTTAAACCCACACAAGCTTCTTAGGGTCATCCCCACATATAAACAGTCCTCCAAGACCACAGTAGATAACTGCTTTCCCTAAACTCACAGAGTAAGAGAAATATAAGTAAAATTAAGAAGCAAAGGAGCCACTCCCAGTTAACAGATCAAGAGAATTCCCCTGAAAGAACAATGAAACAGACCTCTTCATTCTAACAGACACTGATTTCAAAAAGGAGATAATGAAAATACTGAAGGAATTAAGAAAGGCTATCAACAGAAATGCAGAGTACTTTGAAAAGGAACTGAAAAATATAGAGAGAAACCAAGAAAAATTAGCAAACTCATTTGCAGAGAGAAAAGCTGAGCTAAAAGCAATAAATAGCAGAATAGATAACACAGAAGACAGAATAAATGGTCTGGATGATAGAATAATGGAAATTACCCAACTGGGATAGCAGACAGAAAGCCAAATTAAAATACATAAAAGCAATATGAGACCTATGTGATAACATAATTACACATAGCATGTGTAACATAGATTCCAGAAAAGGAAGAATAAGAAAAGGGGATTGAAAATATATTTGAAGAAATTATGGCTGAAAACTTCCCAAACCTAACAAAGAAGAGATATTCAAGTACAGGATGCACAGAGGGTTCCCAAACAAGCTAAACTCAAACAGGCCACACCAAGACATATTATTATAAAAATGACAAAGAGAGGGTTCCAAAGGCAGCAAGAGAAAAACAGAGTTAATTACAAGGGAACCCCATATGGCTATCAGCTGGTTTCTCTACAGAAATTCTGACGGCCAGAAGGGAGTGGCAAGATATATTCAAATTCTTGAAAGAGAAAAATCTGTAATATAGGATACTCTACACAGTAAGATTACCATTTAGAATAAAGGAGAAATCAAAAATTTTTCTCAGAGAAGCAAAAACTAGAAGAATACAACAATACTAAACCTAATCTGAAGGAAATATTGAAAGGTCTTCTCTAAATAGTAAGACTCTACAGGAAAGAGAAAGTTACAATTGGAAAACAAATCACCTTAAATAAAGCCAATACACAAATTAAAACAAAGAAACAAAAATTTCTGTGAAACTGATGATAACCACAACAAACAGCAAAAGGATGAACAGGAAGGTGTAAAAAAGGACATCAAAATCATAAAATGTGAGAGAGAAGAGAAGAAAATGTAGATTTTTTTTTCCCCTAGAATGTGTTTGAGCCTATATGACTATAAATCTGTCAAGCAGACATGGGAAGGTATTAACATACTTGAAAAACAGGGTAGCCACAAATCAAAAACATAAAATAGATTCACAAAAACCAAAGAGAAAATAACATAAGTATAAGAAAGGGGGCTTCCCTGGTGTCTCAGATGGTAAAGAATCTTCTGCAATATAGGAGACCTGGGTTTGAGCCCTGAGTAGGGAAGACCCCCTGGAGAAGGGAATGGTTACTCAACTCCAGTATTCTTGCCTGGAGAATCCCATGGACAGAGGAGCCTGGTGGGCTACAGTTCATGGGATTGCAAAGATATCAGACATAACTGAATGACTAAGCACACACATAATAAAAAAGAAAATCATCAAACCACAAGAAAGACAAAAAGAAAATAACAAGTAAGAAATATAAAATGAATGGGAAAACAAGACTCAAAATGGTAATAAATACATATCAATCAGTAGTTACCATAAATGTCAATGGACTAAATGCTCCAATCAAAACACACAGAATGACAGGTTGGATTAAAAAAACAAAAGCCAACAATATGCTGCCTGTAAGAGGCTTGCTTTAGGGCAAAGGACACCCACAGACTGAAACTGAAGGGACAGGAAAAGATATTTCACGCAAACAAAAATGACAGGAAAGCTGGGGTCACAATATTAATATCAGACAAAATAGACTTCAAAACAAAGGCCATAAAGAAAGATAAAGGACACTGTATAATGATAAAAGCATCAATACAAGAAGATTTTACACTTCTCAACATACGTAACACCTAATATGTGTATGTGTGCTCAGCTGCTCAGTCATGTCTGACTTTCTGTGATCCCATGGGATCCTCTGTCCATGGAATTTTCCAGGCAAGAATACTGGAGTGGGCTGCCATTTCCTATTCCAAAGGATCTTCCTGACCCAGGGATCAAACCCGTCTCTTGCATCTACTGCATTGGCAGGCAGAGTCTTTACCACTGTGCCACCTGGTAAACACTAATATAGGAGCACCTAATACATAAAACAAATAGAGACGTAAAAGGAGAAACTGATGGGAATGCAATAAAACGGAGACTTCGACACCCTACTCACATCAATGGACAGATATTCTAGACAGAGAATTAGTAAAGCAACAGAGATCCTAAATGATACAATAGAATAGACTTAACTGACACTTTCAGGACACAACAGCAAAAACCAGAATATATATATATATATATATATATATACTTTTCAAGTACATATGGAACAGTCTCTAGGACTGACTGCATACTAAGGCACAAAACAAGCCTCAGAAATGTAAGAGTACAGAAATTATCTCAAGCACCCTACTGACCACAACAGCATGAAATTAGAAACCAGCCACAGGAAGAGAAATGGGGGTGGGAGGAGGAATTTAAGGAATATGTGCTGAGAACTACAAAACATCAAAAAGGAAACTGAAGAGAATTCAGAGAAATGCAAGGATAGCTCATGCTCTGAGATTGAAGAATTAGTATTGTCAAAACGGCCATACTACCCAAAGCAATCTGCAGATTTAATGAGATCCCTATCACACTGTTGGTGGCAGTTTAGTTGCTAAGTGGTGTCCAACTCTTGCAACCCCCTGGACTGTAGCCTGCCAGGCTCCTTCGTCCATGAGATTCCCAGGCAAGAATACTGACCCATGACATTTTTCACAGAATTAGAATAAAATAATAAAATTCACACAGAAACATAAAAGACTCAGAATTGCCAAAGTAATCCTGAAGAAAAAGAACAAAAGCAGGGGCGTAACACTCTCAGATTTCAGACAACAATACAAAACTACAGTCATCAAAAGAGTATGGTGTTACCACACAAAAACAGGCATACACACAAAACCAGGAACACACACTCTTCAGTTGAAAATGGCTTAGACTTAAATGTAAAACATGACACCATCAAATTCCTAGAACAGATGATAGGCTATACCAGTGCTTTCTCAGGTCAGTCTCCCAAGGCAATAGAAGTAAAAACAAGAGTAAACAAATAGGACCTAATCAAATTGACAAGCTTTTTCACAGTAAAGGAACCAAAAACAAAATGAAAATACAACCTATAGAAAGGGAGAAAATAGTTGCAAACAATGAGACATATAAGGGCTTAATTTCCAAGATGTACAAATAGCTCATACAACTCAACAACAAAAAATAAACACCCCAATCAAAAAAAGGGCAGAGGGCCCAAATGGAAAAATGGAAACATTCCTCCAAAGAATAAATACAGATGGCCAATAGGCACATATAAAGATGCTTAACACCACTAATTATTAGGGAAATGTAAATCAAAACTACAATGAGGTACCACCTCACACTGGTCAGAATGGTCATCACTACCAAGTCTACAAAAACCAAATACTGGAGAAGGTGTGGCAAAAAGGGAACCCTCCTGCACTGCTGGTGGGAATGAAAATTGGTGCAGTCTCTGTGGAAAACCATGTGGAGGTTCCTCAGAAAACTAAAAATAGAGTTACACCACATGATCCAGCAACCCTACTGGGTATATATTAGAAACAGATGAAAATTCTAATTAGACAGGACACATGCACTCCAATGTTCATAATAGCACTATTTACAACAGTCAAGACATGGAAGCAACCTAAGTGTCCATCAACAGATGAATAGATAAGAAAGATGTGATACATACATATGATGAAATGCTACTAAGCCATTAAAAAGAATGAAATGCCATTTGCAGCAACATGGATACAACTAGAGTTTATCATACTAAGTAAAGTTAGAGAACAATAAATAGCATACAATATCACTATAGGTGGACTCTACGATACAAATGAACTTATCTATGAAACAAACAGACTCAAGACATAGAGAACAAACTGGCGGTTGCTAAGGAGGAGAGTGTTAGGGAGGGATGGAGCGGAGGCTGGGGTTAGCTGATGCAAATATTATATATAGAATGAATAAATAGCAAGGCCTTCTTTCTGTACAGCACAGAAAACTATATTCAATACCCTATGATAAACCACAATGGAAAAGAATATGAAAAAATGTGTGTGTGTGTGTATATATATATATATGTATATATATATATATGTATATATATATATATATAAAATTACTGAATCACTTGCCTGTACAGCAGAAATAGACACAATGCTGTAAATCAACTATTCTTCAATTTAAAATATTGATTATAAATTAAGTGAAAAATAATAAAAAGCAAATGCACATCTCAAGCACTTGCTCAGAGAAAGGAGCTGCCCTAGACTACCTTCAACAGACGTCCCCAAAGAGTTAGATAAGAGAGAGAGATTTGCATGGGGAAAACATGAAGGGCTTTCTGTTTCTAGAATCAGTAGCAGGGAATTGCTATGGGCGTCCAGCTTGTATGGAAATACCCCCACGGGTTTCACTATTTGAACGCACAGGCCATCACGTAGGTCCTTGAAGATCAATAAGGAAGAAAGACTCGCCGAGCAGCACCCCTCGTTTCTAACAATGAACTGGTCCTCTCCAGAGTTCTTTATGTCATGCTGCTGGGATTGAAAAGAAAGCTGCAGGAGCAGAATGGAACTCAAGTTGAAAGTAAGGGAAGGCGGTGTCCAAAATATTCTGACCCTAACATTTCACCCCAGCCTTGCCAGAGTCCTGGGACGTGTCCCTGACTGACACGTGGAACTATGAAAGTTACTTTAAGGACAGACTGGAACTGACATATGTTATCTGGAAAGTGACATAAATTGCCTGTTATTAGATCTTGCTGAATTATGAAGTCTGACTTTGCCATGTGAACACCACTTTAGCGTCTGCCCTGAAATGGCTGTAATGGGATGTGTTGTCCCCAGAAAGGTAAAGGAATCTCCACCAACAGCCAAACAAGGAGACTTGAGCTCACATGGAAGCAAAGAATAATAAAATGGGACTTTTGGATGACTAGTTCTTGCATATGAAAGACGTGAGCAATTAAAGAACATGTCTGGGAACCAGAAGACGTTGTCAGTGTTGGAGCCCCTCGTAGGAGGCAATTATACCGTTGGCACCTACTTCTCCCACCTGCCCTCCCTCGCCTCCTCCATCCCCACCTTCAGGGTTCCTTCTCCCATGAACACCTGCACTTCACGAATAGCCATTCTGGTTTTTAAATCAGGAATCACAAAGAACACAGAGCATCATTTGCCAATGATGACATCTCAAATCCATGTGGGACAGATGTTTTTCTGGTTGTTGGGTGGAGTCTTTCCATAGGTCAGGTCTGACCTACCAGAGGGGCAGCTGCATCATCTGCTCAAGTGCATTTCTGTGTTGTCCACGCAGACCTGTCACAGCACTGGTCCATATTCATCCCTGCCCATGGGCTTACTAATTCATTCATTCAGGCATTTATGGCGTATTTGCAAAGTGTCAGGCTCAACAGAGAACACAAACAGGAGATGCTAAGCTGTCGATCCCACAAGGAGCTTGCATTCCAGATGACAATTCACTGAAAAGTATAAACAGGACTTCCCTGGTGGTCCAGTGGTAAAGAATCCACCTGCCAATGCAGGGGAACACAGGTTCAATCCCTGGTCCAGGAAGATTCCACGTGCTATGGGGCAACTGAGCCTGCACTCTGGAGCCTGTGCTCTACGAGAGAAGCCACTGCAATGAGAAGCCTGTGCACCACAACTCGAGAGTAGCCCCTACTCACTGCAGAAAGCCCGTGTGCAGCAACAAAGACCCACTAGAGCCGAATTTTTTTAAAACAGAAGATGTGTTTTTAAAAAGTATAAATAAAAATGCAATAGGAGTCTGTTACGGACTGAGCTGTGCTGTGTGCCCCTCTCCCCCTCAAAAAAAAAGAAGGCTGGACTCCTAACTCCCAGTTCCTCACAATGGGACCTTATCTGGAGAAAGGCCATTGGCCATGAGCTCATGAGGGTGAACCCAATGCTAGTGCATCTAGGGCCCATATGTGAAGGGGACACTTGGCCACAGAGACAGACTCATTCAGAGGGAGAGTGTGAAGCCACAGGGAGAAGGCCGCTGTCCACAAACCAAGGAGAGAGGCCACAGAACAAGCCAAGCCTGCTGACACCCGACCTTGGACGTTCAGCCTCCAAAACAGTGAGACCGTCAGTTTCTGTTATCCAAGATCCCCCAGTCTGTGGTTCTTTGTTACAGCAGCTTTAGGAACCTGATACAGAGGGAAAAGGCAGAACTTCTGGCTGGAGGGAGAGGGGAGGGAAGAATCAGGGTGGCTTCCTGGAGACAGTGTCGTGTGGATTCAGACGGACTGACCCAGAAGGACTGGTGGGATTCCTCACTGCAACTGAGCATCAGCCCATCAGGAATCTGCTTCAAAGCAGAAGATTCAGGAAAGAGGAGATTGCAGGGGGGCGGGGGGGGGCAGGGCGGGGCTTGCAGGTCTCCCAGCTCTGGCACTGCAGGGTGCGGGAATGGCAATGAGGAATTCCTGACTAAAGTGGAGGTACTTAGGGAGAGCAAAGCTGGGAGTGGACAGGCTGAGGGGCCCTGGGCCAAAGGTCACGTTCAGGTGTGAGGGTGACTCCTCTGGCCTCCTGGGACACACTGGATCCCGTGAGCAGCTTCCCTTTCTCCCTGTGAGTCAGTGTGCTTGTCTTAAGGCTCTCTAGTCTCAGTTTACCTTCCGGCACTGTCTGGTACCTTTAATTCAAATGATTGAAGGCACTGACCCTAGTAAATGCCTTTCTGATCTTGTTTTCTTATGAATACATTTCTAAAATCTTCAGCAGACCAGCGTCCAGGGGAGGTGCTGGCCCAGGGCTTTCTCGGCAGCCCGGCTATTTTTGCATATGCCCAGAGCCAGTGTCGCTTTCATCTTAGAAGCTACTCAAGAAGGCAAGAAAGGATTCTGCTGCACTGAAAATACTCAATGATTCTGAATCTTGCACTTATACAGACATTTTAAATGTTGAGTGCTTTTAAAATTTTGGCCCTTAAAATTTTTTTTTTTAACAGCCTTGGTATTAAGCATGCTGTAGAAAGAATCCAAGCACTCAGAACTTTAGGGATTTGACAAAGCTCATTAGGGCAGAGACTACACCCAGATGAGGTTGTCTGTGCTCCATCCAGGAATCTATCCATAACTGATTATTACTGAATAATCAGATGAATGAAAGCCCATAATTGTCTTCCCCCATTAGAAGGGACTTGGGAAAGATGGGAGACTTGTCACACGGGAGCCCTGAGCCAGCTTTCTCCACACAATTCTATCCTGTCTTGGGAAGCAGCCCTGTGGGCTGCCTGCTACCCCCATGTAAAGATACGGCCTTTGGAAGTCAGGGGCTTTCCCTGTCCTCCCACTGCTCATAGAAGTGGAGGTTGAATCCAATCTTGTCTCATTCTATTTCCTCTTGCTGCCTCCCACCACTGCCCACCCCCCCAGCCAAAAGAAAGTGAGTACTGGTTCTCTCCATCTCAGACCCAATGTCTGGCTCTTACAGCTATCAAAAAGTACCCAATACAGAATGTTAACTGGTGTAGCCACTTTGGAAAACAGTACGGAGATTCCTCAAAAGAGTGAAACCAGAGCTACTGTGTGATACAGCAGTCCCACTCCTGGGCCCGTAATTAGGAAAGATGCATGCGTGTTCACTGCAGCGCTATTTATAATAGCCAAGACACAGAAGCGTGCCCACCAGCAGACGGATGGATCGAGAAAATATGGTGCATACATACAATGGAATATTTCTCAGCCATAAAAGAGTGAAATAATGCTATCTGCAGCCACACGGATGGACCTAGAGATTATCATACTAAGCAAACTAAGTCAGATAAACACAAATGTAATACGATATCACATATGTGGAATCTAAAAAATAATACAAATGAACTTACTGTCAAAACAGAAACAGAGTCCCAGACATAGAAAACAGACCCATGGTTACCAAAGGGGAAACGAGAGGGGGAATAAATTAGGAGTTTGAGACTAACGAATATACAATGCTGTATAAAAAATAAACAAGGTCCTACTGTATAGCACAGGGAACTATATCCTGTGGTAAACCATAATGGAACAAGAATATAAAAAAGAATATATATATACACACACAAACACACATATACATGACTGAATATATGTATAACTGAACCATTTTGCTATATACCAGAAGCTAAAGGCAAAGAAGAAAAGGAAAGATATACCCATCTGAATACAGAGTTCCAAAGAATAACAAGGAGAGATAAGAGAGCCTTCCTAAGTGACCAATACAAAGAAATAGAGGAAAAGAATAAAATGGGAAAGACTAGAGATCTCTTCAAGAAAACAGAGATGCCAAGGGAACATTTCATGCAAAGATGGGCAATAAAGGACAGAGATGGTACAGACCTAACAGAAGAAGATATTAAGAAGAGATGGCAAGAATACACAGAAGAACTGTACGAAAAGGATTTCATGATCCAGATAATCACGATGGTGTGATCACTCACCTAGAGCAAGACACCTTGGAATGCGAAGTCAAGTGGGCCTTAGGAAGCATCACTATGAACAAAGCTAGTGGAGGTGATGGAATTCCAGTTGAGCTATTTCAAATCCTGGAAGATGATGCTGTGAAAGTGCTGCACTCAATATGCCAGCAAATTTGGAAAACTCTGCAGTGGCCACAGGACTGGAAAAGGTCAGTTTTCATTCCAATCCCAAAGAAAGGCAACACCAAAGAATATTCCAATTACCACACAATTGCACTCATCTCACATGCTAGTAAAGTAATGCTCAAAATTCTCCAAGACAGGTTTCAACAGTATGTGAACCGTGAACTTCCAGATGTTCAAGCTGGATTTAGAAAAGGCAGAGGAACCAGAGATCAAATTGCCAACATCCGCTGGATCATAGAAAAAGCAAGAGAGTTCCATAAAAACATCTGCTTTACTGATTATGCCAAAGCTTTTGACTGTGTAGATCACAGCAAACTGTGGAAAATTCTTAACAAGATGGGAATACCAGACCACCTTACCTGCCTCCTGAGAAATCTGTATTCAGGTCAAGAAGCAATAGTTAGAACCTGAGGAACAACAGACTGGTTCCAAATTACGAAAGAATACATCAAGGCTGTATATGGTCACCCTGATTATTTAACTTACATGCAGAGTACATCAGGAGAAATGCCAGGCTGGATGAAGCACAAGTTGGAATCAAGATTGCCAGGAGAAATATCGATAACCTCAGATATGCAGATGACACCACCCTTAGGCAGAAAGAAAAGAAGTACTTGATAAAAGTGAAAGAGGAGAGTGAAAAAGTTGGCTTAAAACTCAAATTCAAAAAACGAAGATCATGGCATCCGGTCCCATCACTTCATGGCAAATAGATGGGGAAACAATGGAAATTGTGAGAGACTTTCTTTTCTTGGGCTCCAAAATCACTGCAGATGGTGACTGCAGCCATGAAATTAAAGGACACTTGCTCCTTGGAAGAAAAGCTACGACCAACCTAGACAGCATGTTAAAAAGCAGAGATATTACTTTGCTGACAAAGGTCTGCCTCGTCAAAGCTATGGTTTTTCCAGTAGTCATGTACAGATGTGAGAGTTGGACTATAAAGAAAGCTGACCTCGGAAGAATTGATGCTTTTGAACTGTGGTGTTGGAGAAGACTCTTGAGAGTCCCTTGGACTGCAAGGAGATCCAACCAGTCAAACCTAGAGGAAATCAACCCTGAATATTCATTGGAAGGACTGATGCTGAAGCTCAAACTCTAATACCTTCTCCACCTGATGCAAAGAACTGACTCCTTAGAAAAGACCCTAATGCTGGGGAAGACTGAAGGCAGGAAGAGAAGGGGATGACAGAGGATGAGATGGTTGGATAGCATCATCAAGTCGATGGACATGAGTTTGAGCAAGCTCCAGGAGTTGGTGATGGACAGGGAAGCCTGGTTTGCTGCAGTCCATAGGGTCACAAAGAGTCGGGACATGACTGAGCGACTGAACTGACTGAATCAATAAAATACATTTTTTAAAAAGTGCCCAGTTCACCCACCTGTTCCCCGTAACTACTGTCTTTTATGTCAGAGGCTAGGACACAACAAAGGGTTGCCAGCACTGCAAACAGTACACCAGGCAGGAGGGGGTGGCACGGCAAGGAGCACAGGCCCTGGGCTCTCAGACACCCACCCCTGCCCTGCCCCTCTGGCTATTGAGCTTGAGCAGGTTCCTCCACCTCTCTATTCCCCCGCTTCACCCACACCTACCAGATGGGGCTGCTGCTGGCAGCAGCCGCCCAGATAAAGCTATACGAAATAACAGACTGGGTGCAGGCACGTGCTGCCACAGAGCAGTTATTTAATAATGCAGGAAGGCTGCCATCTTGAAAACCCTTTGCCCATCTCAGCCAGGCCACTCGATGGTTGATTGGGGAAGTGAGACAGGGAGCCTACCAATGCGTGGGCAGCTTCAGACACTCAGGCTTCCTGGATGCACAGGCTGGGAGGCTGGAGCTGTGAGCCAGCTGCCCATTCCAGAATTTAGCAGGTGACCTGGTTCCCCGGCCCATTTCCAACGTGGCTCTCAGGTGTAGGCTTCGCTTTAAGGTGTCCTAGAAATCCAGAGCTGCATCTCCGCCAGCTTCACCTTTACCGTCTGTGTGCCTCCGGCGTGTGGAAGGTAGACGGAAATGGGCCAGTCATCCTCGAGGGTAATTCAGGCGAGTCCTCCTGTTCCAGGTGGGCCCCGCCGGGCAGAGCCCCAGACGCTCAGAAAGCTGTCTGAGAATCCTTTCCAGAAGTGTGTGGAGCACAGCGGGCTCCAACCCTGACCTCGGCTGGCGGCTGAGTGGCGGGAGAGCAGGAGGTGCCCTCGCTCTGCTGACTCCCAGCTGCAGAGGGTTTTGCCTCCCTTCACTCCAGGATGCCCATGGCCAAGTCCCCACCAGGGGTTCTGGGGTACGGGGCTCCCCAGGGTGACCACAGTCAGGGTCTGTCATGTAGCAGGGCGGGAAGGAGACGCTGAATCACCCTACCTTCTATGAGACACGCCCACCTGGGGAATAACTCAGAACTGGAGAACAAATGGGGGTTTCTCGTCTGTGTGCACGTGGAGACAGTACGATCCTCAGAGGGAGCCCCACGTGCCCTGGAGACCCCAGTTGGGAGGAGTGGCTGGGCCAGGCTTCATCTGGGTCTTCGTACAGCCAGGCCAAGTGACTGTGCCAAGCCTGTCATCTCCATCAGCCCCCTCCGCCCAGGTACCTCCAAATAGGCACACAGCCTAAGGAAGAGAACAGCACTTGCTATGAAAACACAGCTTCTAGACAAGTCCCCTGAAAGGCACTCCCAAACACAGCACATCCCAGGGTAGAAAATGCTCCCCTTACTCTGGGGTAGATAAGACTTCATTCCCGCCAGCCAATCAAGCCTGAAATTTCCTCCTTAACACTAATGTTAACCCAGGGGTGATAGGGCCGAGATGTTTGCTGTCTCTGGAAGATTTATATCAATTTTGAAATAATGTGTCAACTATACTCTTGCAACTTAATAGCCAGAACTCAGAGCCCGGACCAGACTGGGATGGAAATAATGCAAATGACAAGAAAAAACCTGGGCCTCTGGCCCAGGGTCCGCAGCGGGAAGCAAAGAGCAGTGGGGCCAGCAGGTGGCGCTGTTGCTCACAGCGCACAGGGAGGCGCCAGCCCGCCTCGCCCACCTCTGCCCTGAGTCACCATCCCTAAAGCAGTGCCGCCAGTGCTCCGCACAGGAGTCGGGGTAAGACCTTCCCCTGAGGACCCGAGCTGACCCTAAGCGACCCCATCTCTACTGGTTAATTTGCTTCCAGCACAAAGAACTTGAATCCGGTGACCTGAAGGGAGGGGTTCCCATTCTGCCACTTCCTCTCCATCCCCCGCTGCCCCCAGCTCCGGCTCTGGGAACCTTCCCAGAAGCAAACCCACCACCCGTTGAGCCAGCGCTGTGGTGAGAAACTACGCAACTAAATGAAACTGCCCCAAATCGGGGATTCCGTGGGCCAAGGATCCTCGTGCTCTTACCATCTGCCCCCTGTGCACACTTTCCCTGTGGCTTCTGTAAACCCCGCGGCTAGGTCTGCCATCCAGGGAAGGAAGAGGCTACCTTTCTTAGAAGCAACTGGTTAATGTCAGGAACGCTTTCTGCAGATGAAAAGCACTAAATTCTATTTATCAAATATTTATTTAGCCACGCTTGGGGAGGGGGGAGGTGAGTCATAATCATCTATTCAACTTGCTGAATAACCAGAGAAAAGGCAGGATCAGAAAAATCATCTTAAACACAGGCTTTCACAGACTTTGTACCTGTCAGGACCATGAGAGGGTATTTTCTAACTGGCACTCAGATTCCTCCCTGCCTGCAGGACTCTGAAGACACGGGTTCCCTCCCCGCTCAGCTCAGGGCACAGAGGCTGCATTCAGGGTGGGGCTGTGGGGAGGGCCTGGGGTCAGGGTGCCCCGCGTCTCTCCCTGGAGCTCCTACCCATCCTGAGAGGTCACAGCACCTCTTCTCCTCTGGGCAGTGTTCCCATGTCCTCTCTGTCACACGGCTGTCCCTTTCTGCCCTGGCCTGGACTCTGTGAGGAGAAATGAGGTTGTGTGGGGGACACAGGCACTTTGAAATGAATGACACCAAACCCTCAGAGCTGAAGGGGACCCAGAGGCCTTTCAACTGAAGCAACAGGGCCCAGTTTGCATCCAACCAGGGCGCCACTCTAACCAAGACCACAATGTTACACTTTCACACACAAGTCCATTCTTTCTGCAAATATGCACTGAGCACTTGCCGTTGGTGTAAGCGCTGCTAGGTATCCACGTGACAAGACAGTTGACTGTCTTTGACTTTCTCTCGAAGAGTCATTTTCCAAAAGTTACAAACAAAACCATGACGTGGACACATGGCGACCACAGTGACATTTTGAACCTCAAGGAAGCAAGCACCAACACAGGGCCAGATATGTAAGACATTTGTAGGGGTGAGAAAAAATGACAGGGGACAGGTGGGTGTGACAATGATGGAGCCCCGACAGCTGGGGAGGGACGAGGAGGGGGGATGAGGAAGAAAGGGTCGGAGACCTCAGGCGGCTCTGAGAATGGACTGGCCAGCCCCTGGGTAGCCCCAGGGCAGAGGCTGCCCTTCTGAAGATGTGGGCAGAAATGGCCAGGCCCCAGCACCCCGCTGGGCTGGGTCACTGGCCAGTCCTGACTGTGGCACCGTACCCCGAAGATGCTCTGGCCACACTCCTCCAAGCAGTCCCCCTTTAAAGGTCACTGAGCAGCACGCGTCCACAATCCCCAGTGCATGGCAAAGACATTTAAATTATCAGATGGTTAATGACACAGTAACAGGCCAGCAACATCAGTTCAGAAGAGGCCAGGAGAGGAAACAGGCATACACAGACAGATACATGTTTATAAACAGAGTGGGGGGGTGGGTAGGTCAGTGGGGAGAGGAGTGAGGGAATCAAATTTCAAAATTACATTCAGACAGATTGGGAGTTTGGAATTGACATGTACACACTATTGTATTTGAAACAGATAACCTCAGGACTTCCCTAGTGGCCCAGTGGTTAAGAATCCACCTTGCAATGCAGGGGACACGGGCTTGATTCCTGGCTGGAGAATTAAGACTCCCCATGTCTCAGGAAAACTAAGCCTGCGTATGCCACAACTACTGAGCCCAAGTGTTCTGGGGCCTGTGTGCCACAACTAGAACCTGACGCAGCCAAATAAATTCAGATAGATAATTTAGACAGATAATAAATTTAGATAGATAATTTAGATAATAAATTTAGACAGATAATCAGGATTTCCCTGGTGGTCCAGAGGCTAAGACCTCATGCTCCCAATGCAGGGGGCTCAGGTTCCATCTGGGAACCATTAATAGATCCCACATGCAGCAACTAAGACCCAGTGCAGCCAAATAAATGTCTTTAAAAATAGATAACCAACAAGGACCTACAGTTTTTAAAAAAGCATTCAAAACTGTTTTTATTACCTTGTGGGTTCATGGTCCACAAGGTAATAAAATGGTTACCATTTAACATATACCCACTGCTGCTGCTGCTAAGTCAATTCAACTATATATAAAATAGATAACCAATGAGGAAATGAGCGACTAATAATATACTAAGGACCTACTGAATAGCACAGGGAACTCTACTCAGTATTCTGCAATAACCTAAATGGGAAAAGAATTTGAAAAAAAAAAGATACATATATATGTACAACCGAATCACTCTGCTGTACACCTGAAACTAAATACAACATTGTGAATCAACTATATGTACGTGAAGAGTCACTCAGTAGTGTCTGACTCTTTGCAACCCCATAGACTGTAGCCTGCCAGTCTCCTCTGTCCGTGGAATTCTCCAGACAAGAATACTGGAGTGGGTAGCTGTTCTCTTCTGCAGGGGATGTTCCCAACTCAGGTATCGAACCCAGGTTTCCCGCATTGCAGGCGGATTCTTTACCACCTGAACCACCAGGGAAGCCCTCCAATACAAAATATAAATGCATAAATAAATAAAACAGCTGACATTTGCAGTTACTCTTGTTGACTAGTCAGAAGTCATTTTCTCTTCTACTGGGCAAAAATCATTTGCAATTTATCCATTTCCTGAAACGTTAACATGTAACTGGCATCTGGGCCCTCATCAGTAATGAGTCAGACGAACTCATTCCCTAGAGAGCCAAGCAATACAGGCAGGCTCCATGGGTCATGCCCCAGCTGTGATTAGGCAAGACGTCATTTCTGTGCCTTACTTTCCAAGTTCTGGATAGTTAACACCTCCTCAGGGAGGTTCCTTTCTAGCAGGACAAAGACACAGTAAAGAGGCAGCTAAAATATTGTGTGACAAATATGACACCAGGTAATCAGCCCATGTTGACACCTGAATTCAGACTAGGGTTGGGGCACAAGCAGCTCCCCAGGAAATGGCCCTGATCTGAGTGGGAGGATGGAGAGGGAGCTGAGTGCAGGGAGGGAGGGAGGGGACATAGGGAGGAGGAAGCAGGAGGAGCGGGCACCAGACCTTGAGGGTCACCTTCTCAGATATGCAGGTAATTCCAGAGGGTGGGCATGGTCCTGCTGAGACAGGCTGGAATCTGGGACCCTTTGCTGCAGGGCTTACACCTGGACAAACATTGCCTGAGCAACAAAATACAAAGAAACTATAAGGGACTAAGAATAACTGCACATGTGTGCAGCAGGACAAATTATGGACAAGATGAAAAAGATAAAAAACCCAGCTGCTGGGTATCGGGAGGGGCGGGGGTGGGAAGCAGGGCGCTCTGCATGCACCGTGCACTCAACAGCACCTAAGAGGGGGCAAACCATCTAAGCCTCGCCTGCAGGCTGAGCCTGGGACACACCCCACCTCACAACCCTAAGGACCCACTCATCACCTTGCAGAGCAAGCACGGGAGCCCACTGTTGGTTCTCGCTTCCCCTGCTGCAGTAGGGCCCCAATAAATCCTTGCCTGAATTTCTCAGGCCTCTGATCAATTTCTACTGACTAAAGAGGCCAAGAACCCTGGTCAGTTCCTGGGATCAGGTCAACAGTGACACTGGCCAGGACAGCAGATAAAATAATCATCATCTCTGCACATGCTCAGGAATTGGGATTTTTATCCTGAATGCAATAAGGAGCTACTTTAGGATTTGAAAATGAGAAAAGGAACACTATCTTTGCTGATCAAGATCATCCTAGCTGAAGCAGGGACCGTGGATCGGAGGGATCTAGAGCTAGAATCTGTGGACGGGCCCTGAGGCTGCTGCTATCATCTAGGTAGGACATGATGGTGTCCAAACTGGCACAGTGACCACTGGGGAACCAAGGGGATCACAGGGCGCATGCCCAGGCTATGGGGACACTGGAGCGCCTGACCCTCCATCCATGCACTTTACCTGTTAGCCACAAAGTGGTCATCCGAACAGGGAATGCCAGGGCTGAGAAGGAGACCCTGGGGGCGTCAGAGTTCTGTGAGCTGTGGAGGCAGTGTGCCCAGGCCCAAAACCTGTCTGACACCTTCATTCAGTCAATAAATCTCTGCTGAGCACCTATGTGTCAGGCCCTGGCTGGACTCCAGAGATAAAGAAAAGAAGGGAACCAATGCTCTCAGAGAGCCTACAAATTTGGGGGTGGGAGGGGAGCAGGCAGTAAACACAAAGGAAGCTAGTTTAACTGCACTGAACTTCCTGCGTCTGGTTTGCTGTGCCACTAATTTCAGAAAGTTTTTGTCATTATTACATCAAGTATTTGTTACGCTCAATTCTCCATCTGGTATGCCCATCATGTGTGTGTGTTACATCTTTTGTAACTGTCTCCATTCTTGGATGCTCTAGATAAAAAAAAAAAAAAAAGTTGCTGTTTGGGAAGTTTCTACTGATGTCTCTTCAAGTGCATCACTTTTCTCGGCTGTACTGAATGTCTTGATGAACTCATCAAAGGCATTTCTCATTCCAGTTTTTTTTTCCTTCCTAGCATTTCCTTTTGCATCCTCCTTATCTCTCTGCTTACATTCCCATCTGTTTTTGCACGTCGTCTACTTTTTCCATTAACAAATTAATCACAGTTAAATTCCCAGAATGATCATTTTTAATATCTGTATTGTATCTCCGTCTGCTTTTGATGCACCCTTTCACTCTTCAACAGTTTTTGTTTGGTTTGTGGGGGGACTCATGATCTGTTTGTTAAAAGCTGTACGCGTAGCAGAAACTGAGGAAACAGGTCTCTCCTGGAAGGGTGTATGATCCTCGGGTTAGGAGCTGGCTTTGTTTCTTTTTTTTGTAGCTGTGAGTGCCAGAGACCTTAAATCCCTCAGGTGCCCGTGTGTGGCTTGTCACCACTCTTGATTTTGGGCTTTCCTGCACCCTTCTTCTCAGGGGTGGTCTGTGTCTTACTGCTCACTCAGCTGCACCCCATCCTTATTATGGGGAGCCCTGCTGGTATTTAAAAGTGGAGGGGAGGCAGAGAACACTGTCATCTTCCAATTAAATCTCAGTTTTACAGTGGGGATGTGCCTCTTGTCTGTGATCTTCACAAACATCTCTTTTTGGGCAGTGAGGCAGAAGGACCAGGGGGAGGGGTGCTCTTCCTGGGCCAAGGTGGAGCCTATCCCCTGGGCTCTGATATACTTCACAAGGGCCACACAACTCTTCCTTCACCTCAGCCAGAGCCCTGGATCTTAGACCCCACCATGACAACCTGGTGGGGTTCCTGGAGGTAGAGCTCAAAGAAGTGTGGGGTCCTCTTAAGATTGCACATCCTAGGAATTGGGTGCTCTCACAGTTGAGCACACTCAGCCTCCAAAAATTCATCAAAATGACCACTAACACGTCCCTACCAGTGTATGGGTCCAGGAGTTTCAGCTCTTGGCTGAGACCCTGGATTCTCACAAATTTCAGGGCTGTGGTTTGCCCGGCAACCTCAGTTCTCTAGGTCCCCCTGCCAAAGTTGCTAATTTTCAGTTTTTCCAGCTTTTTCTTATCATAAGGATGGAAGTGAGAACATCCAACCTCTTTACCCGTCAGAGGTAAAATCAGTAAACAACTTACTTTTAGGTAGTGACACGTGCTGGAGAATTGACTAGGGAGGTAGGGACCAGTTACTGCAAGGTCACAGAAGCCTGTCTGTGGAAGAGTCATGAAATGCTGGGAGGAACCAGCTTCATGAAGATCCAGGAGAGGATGCTCAGGCAACAGGATTGGCAAGTGTAACTTCTTGGAACAGAATGGCCTGAGTGGCCAGAGCACAGGAAGGGGCAGAGAGGAGGGAGAAGGGAGACTGGGCCAACGTCCTGGATGAGGGTGGGCAGAGCTGCAGCCATTAGGCAAGGAAGTGAGGTGCTGTGAGTCCTGTGCCAATGGCCCCTCTGGCTAGAAAGCCCGTCTGTCCAGGTTTGCCAGGACAGTACCGGTTTCTGCCTCTTTCCTGGCGTAATTCGTCATAGTGCCTCCTTTCGTTTTAAAGAGTCCTAGTTTAGATGACATCACATGATTCCCCTAGACTCTGGCTACAGGGAGGAGGCGTGGACATGGCCATGGTGGAAGCTGAGGGGTCCACTGGAAATGAATACAATGAAGATGAGCTGGGGGAGGGCAGTGCTGGATATCCTCTGTCCATGGATATCCCAGATAATACTGGAGTGGGTTGCCATTCCCTTCTCCAGAGGATCTTCCCAACCCAGGGATCGAACCCAGGTCTCCTGCATTGCAGGCAGATTTGTAATTATGTAAAAAAGCATGTGCATGAAGAAGGGTGTATAATATGGTGGTGCTGGTTTAGTCGCTAAGTCATGTCCAACTCTTTGCAACCCCAGGGACTGTAGCCCATCAGGCTCCTCTGTCCATGGGCTTCTCCAGGCAAGAATACTGGAGTGGGTTGCCATTTCCCTCTCCAGGGGATCTTCCCAACTCAGGGATCAACCCCAGGTCTCCTGCACTGCAGTCCGATTCTTTACTGACTAAGACACCACAGCAAACTGTTAATACTGGGTTACCTCCAAGTGATGAGATAATGAACGGTTTTCATTTTCCTTTTCCGACAGTTTCTAAAATGAGAATATACTGTTTTTCAAATCAGAAAGAAAAATCATGCTATTTTTAAAGATGTGTGATGCTTGCTGGGTGCCTGTGCCAGTGCTGCCAGCAGGGACACCCCAGCCATGGCTCCTGAGCAACATCCGGCCCATGGATTCGTCTTCTGAACCTCAACGATGTCCCCTGAGAGACGACAACGTGGATCTTCACCTGTCTGAGGCAGGGCGCCAGGTCAAGCATGATCTGAGAGGCTTTTCCAGCCCTGATGGTGTGGCAGGGGCTGCCAGGGTGAGACTCTTTCTTTTCTCAGAGTGAGATTGGTGGTTAGGACCAGGCTGACCAGAATGACAAGGAGGGTAGAGCCCATGGGCCTCTCCACGTCACCACGCCAAGTAGGTGATGGCAGAGGACCACTTGGGGCTGCAGCTGCCCAAGCAGGCAGGAATTTCAGGGAGAAGAGGGAGCTGGCTGTTCTTTCCTCTCCTGGGGCGGTGGCCCTGCCAGCCCTCCTTCACCTCAAGGCCCCGACTGCTGGCCTCAGGGTTTCTCAGGGATGTCTGTGGTCCCCAGCCCCTAAGACACCTGAGGTGCCCAGGGTCCTGCAAGGAGAACCATATATCCTTCCTGCCCAGCTTCTCCCCTGGCAACTGGAGGAAGACCACAGCTTCTGTTCTGAAAACTCAAATCTGGGGACTCAGGAGCTGGAGCAGGAATACGGAGCTTGCTCTGGCAGTTTCTCCCTGGAACCAGCAGCCCAGGAACTGACTTTCTATCATGGGACCCTGCATGGGGCTGAAGTGAAGAACGTTCTTCCCAAGTTGTAGGTCAGCCTGGGACAAGCCAGGAATCACACTGGGTGGATGTGGGCTCAGATCAATTCATCTGATGGCCCAACAGGTGCCTATGGATCCACTGGCCCATGTCACACTGATGCCCCACTTTGTTCACTAGCTATGTGAAGGGGAGACTTCCTTAATCACTTTAAGGGCCAGTTTCCCCATTTATACAGTAAGAACCCCAATGGCCCCCACTGCACAGGGACACCCTGAGGATTAGATGAGAAAACACGTGGTAAATGCTTTCTCTGTTGCCTGGTGCAGAGCAAAGGCTCAAGAAGTGGCTAATTCTTTTATGAAGCTCTTCCTGGACTCAGCATCACTGCGGGCAGGGAGTGGGTTTCCAGAGGTTAAAGCACATTCCTCTTTCCCTGTGAGGGGGGACCCTCCCCAGCAAACAGTTAAACAGCTAAGCAGTGGGTGATTCAGGGCAAAAACACTGGGAGGCAGCAAGGCTATTTATAATAGCGTTGGGCTGGAGGCGGCCATACGCCCAGCCGTCCTGCAATGACTAAGCAAAGCCTGGAACCTTGCGATCTGCTGGGCGCTAAGGAGTCGCTGGAGATGACTGGTGAGCCACTGATGTCCATACAAGGAGAGGGGCATCCAGAATAATCATTTCCTAAGGAGGTCACAAGATGGCGTGTGCACACCACTTGCTGTGATGGGTAAACAGATGTCAAGTCCTCCATGGAGGTCAAGAGGGATTTGGAGGGGTAGAAGCAGTCTAAAGTGTGATGCTCATCAGGTACTTTTTTCTCCCAACTACTTAAGTCTGGGGTGTTCTGAACAGTAATGGGGCACCCAGGACCATCAGGGGAGTTGGGGGAGGGAGGGGGAGGCTGGGAAAGGGTTCACAGAGAGGAGGGAGGTTCAACAGATGTGGACACATCTGTGGGTTTAAATATAGGAGCAGAGTTGCACTGAGGGCACAGCTTGGCTGCCCCTCCCCCAGCAGTCTCTCTGGCCAAAGAAAGTGAGTTAAGAGCTCTGATGGGCAGTAGGAAAAGTGGGTAGGGACAGCCCTGGGTGGCCACCCTTCTCCACGGGTGCCAAGCTGTTTGTGTGCAGAGCTTTACAGCTTGTCTACACCAGCTGGTGGACTGACCACCACATTCTCCCCGAGTCCATCCCTGATACCCCCACAAGGTGGGGGAATGGGGGCCTAATATGGGAGGTGTTCCTGATGGGCTGTGTCTGAAGGAAGAAGAGGGGCCCCTGCCAGGGCTGGAAAGTTCAATTCATGAAGATGCCTATGAGCCTCCAAATAGGGTCCCAGAGACACCAGAAGAGCTTGGAAGTAGCTGAGGAAAATTCCCCTCCATCCTGCCAGACCAGCAAAGGCTGCAAACCATGAACAGCACTTCTGCAGCCTGTCTGGGCTTCTCAGCTCCCTGGTTTAAGTTTACGGGTAAGTCAGCCGACTGTGGCGTGGGTCTGGCCAGCCTCCAGGGATCAGCTCTTGGGTCTGGTTTCTGTCCCCAGCCTGAACTTGGAGGCATACAGAACAGACACTGGTGTCCACCAGATGTGGGTCTGGATCCTGCCTGACACTTAACTTGAGCAAGTTTTCAAATATGTGTGAGCCTCAGGTTACTCATCTGTAAAATGGGGGCTAGTTATGCCTCCCAGCGGTATCTGAGGATTGGCCATAATGTGAGTAAGATTCCCCAGATGAGAAACTCAATGAGTGCTGAGTATCACCCTCTTCCTGCTGCTGCACATGCCTGTGATGGAAGAGACCCCACGTTTGTGAGACAGTCACACGCCAGAGACACACACCGGAAGCATGAACAGGCCTCCTCCCCACCCCACCCCACACACCCTGCTCCTGTGTCCTCAGCTGCTTGGGTTTGGGGGTCCCCTAACCCTGATGCCCTGGTCAGAGGTGGTTCTAGCATCAGAGATGAGTGCCCCCTGCCAGCAGGTAAGGGTGGTGCTCAGGGCAGGTTGGGAGACAGGCAGCAGCTGCTGCAGAAGCTTGAAGTGAAGTGAAAGTCACTCAGTCGTGTCCGACTCTTTGTGATTCCATGGACTGCATAGTCCATGGAATTCTCCAGGCCAGAATACTGGAGAGGGTAGCTATTTCCTTCTCTGGGGGAATCTTCCCAACCTAGGGATCGAAGCCAGGTCTCCCACATTGCAGGTGGCTTCTTTACCAGCTGAGCCACCAGGGAAGCCCACTGTGGAATCCTAGCTGCAGAAGGTTCTAGAATTCCCAGGGAGTGCCCCCACCTTACTCCAGGGTGGACCAGCCCCCTGTATATAAGAAGAAATAGGCATTTGGTCCCTGTCCCTGGCTCCTGACTCAGAGCCTCTCAGAGCCTTGGAACCTCTAGTGATAGGGGGATAGGGGTCTCTCTTGTCCTATTCTTTGGTCTTTGGGAACATCTCCTGGAATTTCCTGGGTGATGAGAGGACTTTTTGTCCTAATAGGGTAAATCCTGGTGGGCCCCTAGATAACTCAAGATGGAGCAAGTTGCCAGAGACCAAACCAGATTAGAAGCTAGGAACTTTCAGCTGCAAACCCCAGCCTCTGGGGAGGAGAGAGGGACTGGGGACTGAGTTACTGGTCAATCGTGTCTACATGATGAAGGCTCCATGAAAATCCCAGTGGCACATGGTTCAGGTTGGTGGACACATCCATGTGCCAGGAGGGTGATACACCCCAAGAGCACCCTTCCAGCCTCGCCCTGCATATCTCCCCATCTGGATGTTCATATGTATCCTTTGTGACATCCCTTATAATAAACTGGTAAATGTAAGTGCAGTGCACTCCTGAGTTCTGGGAGATATTCTAGCAAATTATCAAGGGAATCCCTGACTTAAGAGTCAGTCGGTCAACAGCAGGGGATGCTCAGGACCTGTAACTGGCGTCTGAAGTAGGGGCAGCCTTGGGGAAAGCAGCCCGTAACCAGGAGGTTTGCCCTCATTCTAGGTCATTAGTGTCAGAGTTGAGCTGAACTGCTCAACAACCAAATGTGCTGAGAGACTCAGAGAACTGGAAGTCACCCCACTATCTCAACTTTCAAAGTGACAGGGAGACCCCCCTATATGAGGGAAACATCACAAGGGCAGTCTCATGAATGCCCCAGAGAGGGGCCTCTGGGAAGCTCCTGAAGGCACACAGAGAGACCTCCATCCCACAACAGAAGAGCCAGACCCAACCAGACACAAAATGAAAAGACAACCTACAGAATGTCAGAAAATATTTGCAAACAATGTGACCGACAAGGGCTTAACTTTCAAAATATACAAACAGCTCATACAGCACAATATCAAAAAACAAACCTGCTCAAAAAATGGGCAGAAGACCATGGGCAGTTCTCCAAAGACATACAGATGACCAGTAGGTACACGACAAGATACTCAACATCACTAATTATTAGAGAAATACAATCCAAAACTGCAATGAGGTACCACCTCACACCAGTCAGAATGACCATCATTAAAAACTCAGCACTCAAAAACGAAGATCATGGCATCTGGTCCCATCACTTTATGGCAAACAGATAGGGGTAAAGTGGAAACAGTAACAGATTTTATTTTCTTGGGCTCCAAAACCACTGTAGATGGTGACTGCAGCCATGAAATTAAAAGATGCTTGCTCCTTGAAAGAAAAGTTATGACAAACCTAGACAGCATGTTAAAAAGCAGACATCACTCTACCTACGAAGGTCCATATAGTGAAATTATGCTTTTTCCAGTAGGGCTTCCCTTGTGGCTCAGGCGGTAAAGCATCTGCCTGCAATAAGAGACCCAGTTCAATCCCTGGGTTGGGAAGATCCCCTGGAGAAGGAAATGGCAAGCCACTCCAGCACTCCAGTTCTCTTTCCTGGAAAATTCCATGGATGGAGGGGACTGGCAGGCTACAGTCCATGGGGTCACAAAGAGTTGGACACGACTGAGCGATTTCACTTTCCAGTAGTCATGTAAGGATGTGACAGACCATAAACAAGGTTGAGAGCTGAAAATTGATGCTTTCAAATCATGGTGCTGGAGAAGACTCTTGAGAGCCCCTTGGACAGCAAGGAGACCTAACTAGTCAATCCCAAAGGAAATGAACCCTCAATATTCACTGGAAGGACTGTTGCTGAAGCTGAACCTCCAGTACTTTGGTCACCTGGTGCAAAGAGCTGACTTACTGGAAAAGACCCTGATGTTGAGAAAGATTGAGGGGAAGAGGAAAAAGGGGTGACAGAGGATGATGTGGTTGGCATCATCAACACAATGGATATGAGTCTGAGCAAACTCCAGGAGATAGTGAAGGACAGGGAAGCCTGATGTGCTACAGTCCATGGGGTTGCAAAGAGTTGGACATGACTGAACAACAACAACAAAAAGCCTACAGATGATAGATGCTTGAGAGGGTGTGGAGAAAAGGAAACCCTCCTACACTGTTGGTGGGAATATAAATAAGTGCACCCACTATGGAAAACAGTATGGAGGGTCCTTAAAAAATTAAAGTTTCTATATGATCCAGCAATCCAACTCCTGGTATATATCCAGAAAAGAAAAAACACACATTTGAAAAGATACATGCTGTTAGTTGTGGATGTGTTGTAGATGGCCTTTCTTATGTTGACATAGGTTCTCTCTATGCCCACTTTCTCGAGTGTTTTCATCATAAATTGTTATTGGATTTTGTCAAAAGCTTTTTCTGAGTCTACTGAGATAATCATATGGTTCTTATTCTTCAATTTGTTAATGTGTATTATACTGACTGATAAATCCTACTTGAGAATGGTGCATGATCCTTTTAAGGTGTCATTAGCTTTCACTTTTCACTTGCACACATTGGAGAAGGAAATGGCAACCCGCTCCAGTGTTCTTGCTTGGAGAATCCCAGGGACAGGGGAGCCTGGTGTGCTGCCATCTATGGAGTCGCACAGAGTCGGGCACGACTGAAGCAACTTAGCAGCAGCAGCAGCAGATTTGGTTTGCTAGTATTTTGTTGAGGAATTTTGTGTCTATGTTCATCAGTGATACTGGCCTGTAATCTTTTTTTGTGGTATCTTTGTCTGGTGTTGCTATCAGGGTGATGGTAGCCTCATAGAATGAGCTTTGGAGTGTTCTTCCTCTGCAAATTTTTGTATGAGTTTGAGAAGGATGAGTATTACACCTCTTCACTGAAAGTTTGATAGAATTTGCCTGTGAAGCCATCTGGTCCTAGACTTTTGTTTGTTGGAAATTTTTAAAATCACAGTTACGATTTCAGTACTTGTGATTGGTCTGTCCATATTTTCTATTCCTTCCTGGTTCAGTCTTGGAAGATTGTATCTTTCCAAGAATTTGTGCATTTCTTCCAAGTTGTCCATTTTATTGCCATAGTAGTCTTTTACGATCCTTCATATTTCTGTGGAGTCAACTGTAACTTCTCCTTATTCATTTCTAATTTCATTGATTTGAGTCCTCCCCTTTTTTTTTCTTGATGAGTCTGGCTAAGGGTTTATCAATTTTGTTTATCTTTTCAAAGAGCCAGCTTTTAGATTCATTGATCTTTTCTGTTATTTTCTTCACCTCTATTTCATTTATTTCTGCTCTGATCATTAAATTTTCTTTTCCTGTCCTAACTTTCAGTTTTGTTTGTTCTTTCTCTAGTTGCTTTAGGTGTAAGCTTAGGTTGTTTATTTGAGAATTTTCTTGTTTCCTGGGGTAAGGTTGTATTGCTATAAACTTCCCTCCTAGAATGGCTTTCCTTGTGCCAAAGGTTCATTTTCATCTGTCTCTAGGTATTTATTTCTGCTTTGATATCTTTGGTGATGCACTGGTTGTTTAGTAACATGTTATTTAGCCTTCACATATTTGTGTTTATCACAGTTTTTCTTTGTAGTTGATTTTTAATCTCATAGCATTGTGTTTGGCAAAGATGCTTGACATGATTTCAGTTTTCTTAAATTTGATGAGGTTTGCTCTATGGCCAAGCATGTGATCTATCCTAGAGAATGTTCCATGTGCACTTGAAAAGAATGTGTATTCTGCTCCTTTCAGATGGAATGTTCTATAAATATCAATATCAAGAGCTAATATCATATTCAACAATGAAAAGCTGAAAGCATTTCTTAGAAGATCAGGAACAAGGATGTTCACTATTGTCACTTTTATTCAACATACTTTTGGAAATCCTAGACACAGCAATCAGAGAAGAAAAAGAATCCAAATTGGAAAGGAAGAAGTGAAAATGTCACTGTCTGCAGGTGACATGATACTATACACAGAAAATCTTAAAGATGCTACCAGAAAACTACTTGAGCTCATCACTGAATTCAGTAAGGTTGCAGGATACAAAATTAATACACAGAAATCTCTTGTATTTCCATACACTAACAATGAAAGACTGGAAATAGAAATTAAGGAAACAATCCCATCTCCCATCACATCAAAGATAATAAAATACCTAGGAATAAATCTACCTAAGGAGGCAAACGACCTATACTCTGAAAACTGTAAGACACTGATGTAATAAGTTGAAGATGACACAGATAGAAAGATATGCTGTGCTCTTAGACCAGAGAAATAAATGTTGTCAAAATGACTGTTCAATCTACAGATCCAATACTATCTTTATCAAATTACCAATGGCATTTTTCATAGAACTAGAATAAAAAGCTTTTAAATTTGTGTGGAAACACAGAAGACCCCAAATAGCCAAAGCAATTCTGAGAAAGAAAAATGGAGCAGGAGGACTCAGGCTCCCTGACAACAGTCTATACTACAAAGTTACAGTAATCGAAACAGTATGGTACTGGCACAAAAACAGAAATACAGACCAATGGAACAGGATAGAAAGCCCAGAGATAAACCCACACCCCTGTGGTCAAGCAATCTACCACAAAGGAGGCAAGAATATACAATGGAGAAAAGACAGGCTCTTCAATAAGTTGTGCTGGGAAAACCAGACACCTACATGAAACAATATACACAGAAATAAACTCAAAATGGGTTAAAGACCTAAAGGTTATACCAGAAACTATAAAATTCTTAGAGGAAAATGTAGGGAGAACACTCTTTGACATAAATCAAAGCAGTATCTTTTTAAATCCACCTCCCAGAGTAATAGTGAAGGACAGGGAAGCCTGGTATACTGCAGTCCATGAGATCACAGAGTCAGACATGACTGAGCAACTGAACAACAACCTAGAGTAATGAAAATAAAAATAAACAAATAGGATCTAATTAAACTTGAAAGTGTTTCACAGCAAAGGAGACCATAAGCAAAATGAAAAGACAACCCACAGAATAGAAGAACGTATTCACAAATAAAGCAATCAATAGGGATTAATCTCCAAGATATACAAATATCTCATGCAGCTCAATATCAAAAAAAACAAAGATGGGTGAAAGATCAAAGTAGATATTTCTCCAAAGAAGATATGTCCTAAGGAAAAAAAAAAAGAAAATATGTTCAACATCACTAATTATTAGAGAAATACAAATGGAAACTACAATGAGGTATCTCCTCACACTGGTCAGGAATGGCCCTCACCAAAACATCCACAGATAATAAATGCTAAGAAAGGCTGTGGATAAAAGGGAACCCTCCTACACTATTGGTGGGAATGTAGATTGGTACAACCATTATGTAGAAAAGTATGGACATTCCTCATAAAACTATAAACAGCATCAACATACAATCCAGCAATCCCATTCCTGGGCTTATGTTCAGAGAAAAACTGTAATTCAAGAAGATACATGCACCCCCTATGTTCATAGCAGCACTATTCACAAAAGTCAAGACATAGAATCTTAAGTGTCTACTTAGATTGACAGAGGAATGGATAAAGAAGATATGGTATATATATACACAATGGAATCCTACTCAACCATAAAAAAGAATAAATAATGCCATTTACAGCAACATGCACCTAAAGATGATCATAATAAGGGAAGTAAGTCAGACAAAGACAAATATATGGTATCACCTATATGTGGAATCTAAAAAAAAAGAAAATGATAGATGAACTTGTTTACAAAACAGAAACAGACTCACAGACATATAGAAACATAGTTACCAAAAGGGGAGGGAGGAATAAATTAGTAGTTTGGGGTTAACATATACACACTATATATAAAATAGCTAATCAACAAGGATTTACTGTATAGCACAGGAAACTGTATTCAATATCTTGTAACAACCCATAACAGAAAAGAATCTTAAAAGTGTGTGTGTGTGTATATACATATATACACAAAAAACTAAAACAACTGAAACACAACATTGTAAATCATATATACATATACATAACTGAAATTCATACCTGAAAATAACACACATTGTAAATCAACCATATTTTAAAAATAAAACAAAATCAGAATAAACAAGCCCATCTTTCCCTTGGAGCCAGGCTCACTAGGGCATTTCAGGGAGTCTGAGAAGTGAGAATGCTTCTCAATCATTTTCCTAAAACTTTACTTCCTAATTCATCAATATTTTTTGTTCTAAAGATTCTAGATTATGTGAATGGTATGCTATTATTTCAGATTTTCAAAGGATGAAATATTACCTTTCATCTCATTTTTTCTTTTTCCTTCAACTTTTTATTTTATATTGGAGTGCTGTTGATTAACAATGTTAAGTTTCAGGTGTACAACAAAGTGATTCAGTTATACATATACATGTATCTATTCTTTTTCCAATTCTTTCCCAATTAGGTTGTTATAGAAGATTGAGAAGAGTTCCGTGTGCTATACAGTAGGTCCTTGTTGGTTATTTTAAATATAGCAGTGTGTACATGTCAATCCCCAAATCCCTAACTATCCCTTCCCCAACCCTTACCTTCTGGCAATTATAAGATTGTTCTCTAAGTTTATAAGTCTGTTTCTTTAACACCACTTTGAACACAGTCTTTAAAGAGGAGTTCTAGTTTCTTCTTGGTTTTTTGAAGAGATGCCAGCAAGATTCCAGCATCTCAGAGCTTGTCACACTGAGCAGCCACCCTGGCACCTGATGCAACCATTAAGGAAAGGATACAAGGGACAATAAACATGCACAGAGATCTTCAAGCCCCGCACTGCGGTATCTTCTCTAGTCTCCTCCCTGTGCACCCATCTCAAAGCCTTTCCCCATTTGACATCTCCTCCAATTATCTCAGATACCTCAAACCCAAACTGTCCAAAAGCAAGCTCATGGTTTCCTCCCAGCCCCAGATGCCAACACCCACTGACCCCCACCCCTATAGTCCCACATAAGTAAATGGCATCCACCTCCATTATTGAAATGACACAACCAGAAAACCGTCATCCTTATCATTTCCTTCATCCTCACCACCCACACAACCCATCAGCCAGTGCCGACCATCTCACCTCCTGAGTATCTCTAACCCTACTCACTGTGGACCACCTCCTCGGGGGCCGCCTTAGTCCAGGCTGCCTTTATCTCTTGCCCAGTCGACCATGGTGGCTGCCTCTTAGGATCTAGTCAGATTCTCTTCCAATATGATGCCCCACACCGAATCTACAATGACCTTTTCAAAATACAGGGCTGCAATCAGCTCTCCCTATCTGAAGCCCTCCAAGGGCACCCAGGGTCTTAAGATAAAACCCAGTTCTCTAAAGAGAGCCAATTACACTGTTGGTAGGAATATGAACTGGCACAGGCACTATGGAGAACAGTATTGGAGACACCTCAAAAAAACAGAGCTACCATATGATCCAGCAATCCTACTCCTGGGCATATATCTGGACAAAACTATAATTAGAAAAGACACGCACCCTATGTTCATAGAAGCACTATTTACAACAGGCAAGACATGCAAATAACTTAAGTATCTATTGTCAGATGAATGGATAAAGATGTGAAACATGTACACAATGGAATATTCAGTTCAGTTCAGTTGCTCAGTCGTGTCCGACTCTTTGCGACCCCATGAATCGCAGCACGCCAGGCCTCCCTGTCCATCACCAACTCTCAGAGTTCACCCAAAATCATGTGCATCGAGTCGGTGATGCCATCCTGCCATCTCATACTTTGTCGTCCCCTCTCCTCCTGCCCCCAATCCCTCCCAGCATCAGGGTCTTTTCCAAGGAGTCAACTCTTCGCATGAGGTGGCCAAAGTACTGGAGTTTCAGATTTAGCATCAGTCCTTCCAATGAACACCCAGGACTGATCTCCTTCAGAATGGACTGGTTGGATCTCCTTGCAGTCCAAGGGACTCTCAAGAGTCTTCTCCGACACCACAGTTCAAAAGCATCAATTCTTCGGTGCTCTGCTTTCTTCACAGTCCAACTCTCACATCCATACATGACCTGGAAAAACCATAGCCTTGACTAGACGGACCTTTGTTGGCAAAGTAACATCTCTGCTTTTTAATATGCTATCTAGGTTGGTCCTAACTTTCCTTCCAAGGAGTAAGCATCTTTTAATTTCATGGCTGCAATCACCATCTGCAGTGATTTTGGAGCCCCCCAAAATAAAGTCTGACACTGTTTCCACTGTTTCCCCATCTATTTCCCATGAAGTGATGGGACCAGATGCCATGATCTTAGTTTTGAATGTTGAGCTTTACCCAGTCATAAAAAAGGAAAATAATGCCATTTGCAGCAACATGGATGCAACTAGAGATTACCACACTAAGTGAAGAAAGCAGAAAGACCGAGATCATATGATACCACTTATAAGTGGAATCTAAAATATGACACAAATGAAGCAGAAACAGACTGCTTCCTATCTATAAAGCAGAAACAGACTCACAGACTTCGAGAACAGATCTGTGGTTATGGGGCGGGAGGGCAGGTAGGTGGGAGAAGGGGATGGGAGAGAGATGAATTGGGAGCTTGGGGTTAGCAGATGCAAACTATGATATATAGGATGGATTAACCACAAAGTCCTACTGTATGGCACAGGGCATTATATTCAATATTCTGTTATAAATCAAAATAGAAAAAAACATTTAAAAATGTATATATAACTGAATCAGTTGGCTGGAGAGCAGAAATTAACACAATACTGTAAATAAACAATACTTCAATTAAAACAATAAAAAACAATTCTCTGATAAGCCTCCCAGGACCCTAGGCAGATGCCCTTGTTCTCTGTGCTCTGCCCACCTTGGCTTCTGCATCCCCTACCAGGTCTGGTGGCTCTAACACAGGCCTTTGCATATCCTGCTCCCCACGTCCAGAAGGATCAAAGTCCAGCACAACCGGCCCTTCATCCAGCCATCCCATGCATGGCCTCCGGGTCTCTGTTCAATGATCCTTTCACTGAAAATGTTCCCTGGCTGCTCAGACTAAGTGTGACATTTGTAATAGACTACCCCTTCAGTCTTATTCTTTTCCTTCCTCACAATATGCATCTCAGTTTACAACTTCCAATCAGTCATCTGACTGCTGGACTGACTTCTCTGATCACCACTGTATCCCAGCCCCTTTTCACACTGCCCAACAAACAGGAGGAGGTTCTTAACAAATATCAACTGAATGAATGAGTTGAGATATAGAGCCTGACTCATCTTTTGATATTCCAAGATCTATGGTCTCCCCAAAATAGGCCAAGGCCACAAGTTCTACATGTCTACAGAGACAGGCAATTACCAGAGGGATGGGGTATTGGAATGCCAGAATGATGAACAGGCAAGTCATCACACAAATGTGCAGTTATGCAAAGCCACTCTCCAGAGCAGAGGGCGCGGGTGGAGAGGGGAGTCAGGGCCAAAGGCTTTGAGCATCACCCCAATTCTCCTTGGGGAGTAAACCTGATTTCAGAATGGCTTCTGCAGTGGCTCTGAAAAGTGGTGAGGGTGTTGCTGGTGATCAGAGTCAGAAAGGGCTCCATGGTTATTGCTTTGGAGGAATTCTTAGGGAAAACTAAAAGAAATTCAAGTTCAGCATTGGGTCAAACCCATGCAACATTTTTTCTTGTTTCACTGCCAACAGCACCACTGTTCAGAAATATAAAAGAGAATCTTGAGTGCAGGAGGGCATAAGACAGTTGTATATCCCCCTAAATAAGCTTCCCAGCCCACAATTCTAAGGAGCTGAGCCCCTAATACCATGAGAAGAGGAAGTGGCTGTTTATTAAGACACAGAGAACAAAGCAGAGCACCTACAGCTGCTTTATGCTGGGCTGACCAGTCCTTGTGCCTCAACGAAGCAGGAGCTCACAGCCTGGACAACGGCTGGCACATGTGGGTGAACTCTGGCCAGCACACGTGCAAACGGACTGTGAAGGACAAAGGGGGTGGTGGTCTGGCTGGTCCTAGACAAGGCCAATCATCCCCACTCTCCCAGTCATGGCTTCCATTTGGGGAAACCTAAAGGTTTAGGGCTGGGTCTCATGGCACCAAGATGGTAAATAAGTGGACCTCACCAATTCCAGCTCTCCAGCCCAGGCTCCTCTCTTATTGGTTCTGTGGGCACCAGACCCCCCTGAGCAGAGGGAACATAACAGATCTTGACTTCACTGCTCCATTTTACATGAATGGGCAACTTAACATTACCAGGAATCTAAGCTATGTTATAGGTTTAGCTATACTACTGCTTCTCAGCCTTTTAGCTAAGATCAAGTGTGGTATCCATTCTCAATGAAACTATGAGCCATGTTGTGTAGGGCCACCCAAAACAGACAGGTCATGGTGGAGAGTTCTAATAAAACACGGTCCACTGGAGCACAAGCTGGAATCAAGATTGCCAGGTGAAATATCAATAACCTCAGATATGCAGACGGCACCATCCTTATGGCAGAAAAAGAACTAAAGAGCCTCTTGATGAAAGTGAAAGAGGAGAGTGAAAAAGTTAGCTTAAAACTCAACATTCAGAAAACTAAGATCATGGCCTCTGGTCCCATCACTTCATGGGAAATAGATGTAGTGACAGTGACAGGGAATGGCAAACCACTTGGCAGTATTCTTGCCTTGAGAACCCCAGGAACAGTATGAAAGGCATGCTGCAGTCCATGGGGTCATAAAGAGTCTGGCACAGTGAGTGACTGAACGGAACGGGCTAAGGTGACCATCTTCTTTCCAATTTATGGTGAATTTCAAACTGAAATGTATCCAGTACACATCTTACATCTTCTTTCCAAGGTGAGGTCATCATACATGATATTCTTTAGAAAATTCCCTGTGTTCAACTGGCCCTGGTTCTTCCTTTTCCACTTCTCTTCAAGATCATCTGATTATAAGCAGAACTGCCAAGAAGCCCCCTGACATCCCCTGCTAACAAACAGAATTTTACTGTATAATAATCTTTATTGAATAATACAATAGAATATAGTATACCATACCAATTCTCACAGTATTCATAAGAGTTCTGCTAACTGGAGAATGTGCTTCAACAGTCTCAGGAATTCTTTTTCTCTGATAACAAATATAATGCATGACATATATATAATGCATAACATAAATATAACAAATATAGAATATTCAGAAACACACAGAGAAGAAAACTTGACACCCATTCACTCCCACCTACAGAGATAATTGCTGTTAATATTTTGGCAATTCTTCTCCCCCAAGCTAAGTAACGTACCCTTTTTTATATGAAACTGAGGTCATATGAGATATGCTTTTTTCGGTGACTCTCTGCACTGAACATCAGATCAACCATATTTCATAACACAGTTTCCATGGCTGTATATCACCTGGATGCCCGAAAACTCACTTAGCCAATCTCCTTACACTGGACATTTGGGCACACAAGGGCTGATCTGTTAAGTAACCCTCCACTGACTCTCTTCCTGAGTATAAGTTCCTGGAAGTAAAACGGCTGGGTCAGAGCACACAGGTTTGGATACTTAGGGCCAAACTTTCTTTCCCAGGTTTACTGTGTACCTTCCCAAGTACCGTTTATGGCCGGCCGTCTATGTTCCCCAGACCAGTGACTGGTGGTTTCTTCTTGGCTCTTCCATTTTAAATGCAATGTGCTGTGTTGAATACAGCAAAATTCATCTCTGGAATTCATCTCCATCCTGGGGAACCTACAGATACACAAAAGACAGCACTTCTGAAATGACCAAGGAAACATGAGACATGCCTAAATGTGAACTGAATGCTGAAACAGGTTTTTCAAACTAAATGATTAAACAATGCTATTTTTCTGACAAAGTATGGATGAAAACTTTGGGCCTGGCCCTGCCCACCTGTTTAAAATAATCTATTTTAGTGACAATGTTTCCATGGCTTGTCACTCTGTCCACCTAGTTGTTGGTGGCATAGATTCTAGAGGGACATCATCCAAGCTTTACATCTCCCAGTGCTCATTCTGGGTCCCCCAGTCTTGCAGCTCTGGCTGGCTTCCCCAAGCTGGAGAAGAAGGTACCCATTTCAGGCCTTCTGGGCAGAGCAGGGTAGACTCTGCCATGCATCACGGTGAAGCGCCCTTCTGGGCGTGCTTCTGCCGCCTCCACAGACTGACTTGCTGGATACAGGAAGACACTGGTGACTCATCTTCCTTTGGAAGGCGGGCAGGACCATGGCATCCTCTGAAGGTGAAGGTGCCTCATTTAAAATTCACCAAAAATCCCCAGTGTCTCCAACAGCTCCTTCCGTCTGGGAAGTGGTACAAGATTTGTCACGTTTGGCGACTCACCTTTGGCCACAGCAAGTTCCAGCTCAGGAATTTAATCATCGTATTGAACAACTAATTTCTAAATTGGGCTTGTGATCAAGACTGTTTTATAGGAATATTAATTGTTTGAAGTGTGCAGCCAGAAAATACATGACAACCTAGATTTTATGGCTTGTTCCAGATGACGGTGACACATTACTGAGACATGCATCTGCTCCCTAACGCCGTAAATTGGATGTTGTTTATAATAATGCAGCTGGAGCAGTAACACTTTATCATAAGAGCTGCTGCCCCCATGGAAGATCATTACTCAGCGTACACTTGGTAAAATCGGTCATCATTCCTGGGCAGAAGAGGTGATGGGACCTGTTTTATTTATGGCAATATGTTATCTTCTTATTAGGCTGATTTTTTTTTTTCTTACTAGAATGATTATGTTACTTCTTGTGTACTACTCAGAGAATTTTGTCTTATGGGTATTAATGCCAGAAACAGGAGTAACCATTCTTAATCTCAGGATTATTTTTAGGGGAGAACTTGGGAAAGAGATCTTCACTGACAGATTTAATCTTTTACTTCCCAAATGGAAAAACAAAGAAGAAATGATGATGATGACAAGTAAATTTGTTCCTCCAAAGGTGGCCAGGGCACAACAGGTGAGCCACACTGACTGGATCTGCTCTTTATTTTTTTGCCCTTTAAATATAAGACGGCAGCAGTTGACTGTGGTTCAGTAGATGGTGTGAGGCTGGGCCTGCCATGCTCCTAGACTTGTGTTCCCAAGGGAGCCTGGCCACTTCCCCCTGGTGACTAAGAACAGAGTCATGCTGTGTCCATCATGCGGCTGCCACAAGGCAAACTGTCCCAGAGCCTGGTCACCAGTGCCCTGGGCCAGCGGCATATGTGTACCAGTCCAGTGACAGGGGCTCAATGTCCTCGCAGATGGCAGCTGGGCCAGGGACTGGCTGAGTGGCCACTACTCACTAGGTTGCAGGCTCCCTGGAGCCCCTGAGACTCTTCCCAGCTTCTAGCAGCTTCAAAGTTATCGCACAACAGTCTCTCCTGACTCACCAGTGTCATACACATTAGATTCATCTTTGGGGGCTGACTGAGTCTCAGAGGTGAGCCTGTGGGAGGCGGGGGTGCAGATGGGGTTACAGACAAAGAACCATAATCATGTTTGCACAGGGTCTGGCCATTTTTGAATGCTTTTACAAATGCTGTCTCAAGGTGATTTGACCAGGGATTTGAGTTTGTTGTTTCGTCACTCCATCGTCTCTCTTTGTGACCCAGGACTGTACTCCACCAGGCTCCTCTGTCCATGGGATTTCCCAGGCAAGAGTATGGAGTGGGTTGCCATTTCCTTCTCCAGAGGATCTTTCTGACCCAGGGATCGAACTGGTGTCTCCTGCACTGGCAGGCAGGTTCTTTACCACTGAGCCACCAGGGAAGCCTGGGGATTTAAGTGGGTGCTGGGAGATCCAGCTCCACTGCACTCTCAGGCTGGCTCACTCCTAGCAGCTCCCATAGCCCACATCTTCTCCTGGAAAGTAGGGTCATACTAGCCCCATGCAAGTGGGCTTCCATGAGGATCCAGGGGGGTAACCCACACAAGCACATGTGGATGCTGGCAGTTACTGCGCACTGTCCCCCCGTCACAGAATGAACAACTGCAGGGGAGCAGACACAGCAGGATATGAAGGGCACTGACCTTCCATCTGCTTCCACTTGGGTCACCCCAGGTGATTTTTCACAACCCTCCTCTTTCACGGGTGAGGAAACACAGGCTGGGTTCTCAGTGGTCATTACTGTTCAGGGTGGACGCTCCCCTGCTGGAGGCCGGGGCGGGGCTTCCCTGTTCCCCAGGGTGGGGTTCAGTAGGGGCCTTGGCCTCCATCCAGCAGAGTCCAGAGGTACTCTCCCAGGTGTGACAACCAAGAAATCTTCGATGCTGTCAAATGTACTCTGGAGGGGACGTTACCCCAAAATTGAGACTCCCTGAAGCAGAGTAACTTGTCGAAGGCTGATGAGAACAGAGCCAGGGCCAGAGTCTAGTCTTAGAGGCACAGGGGTTCATTAAAACGGAGTTGAGACGAGGTTCCAATCACATGGGGACAGATGGATACAGTCTTCAAGGTAACTGAACAGAGGGAAGGCCCTGTGAGGAGTGGCCATTGAGATAACCAGAGCAAAGGCCTAGAGGGAGACTACACAGGTGACAGAGGGGCTACAGAGGGAGGGGACACCACACAGGCCTCAGGGAGCCCACAGAGGAGACGGGACCTGGGAAGAAGTCAGGCCCAGGAGCCAGGCAGGGCAGGTCCCTGCGGGTTGGGGCTGGAGGGGCCTGCAGGCTCGGCCAGAGTGAGGACGTGGACCTGGAACAACAGGCCCCCATGACCTACAGGAGGGCCTTCCCCAGCAATGGCCTCCTCCTGACAACTGACCTGTCACTGCTGACCACAGACAAGCTGGGTAGTGAGAGAAAGGAGCTACGTACACGAACCTGGGTACAGAGGTGGGTCAGGCTCCTGCAGGCGGTCAGCAACACTGAGCCTCGCTCTGCTCAGAGGTGACACCAGCCAGTCACCTGTCCCCAGCCCCACCACAGACAGCAAGCCAGGGGCTTGTGACAGGCCTCTCTCTGTCTCGGGTTGGGGGGTGGCAGGGGCTCACAGAGGTGTCTGCTTTCCTCGCCATCTGGGGAGTCAGGATTTCCTGTGCCAAGTGACAAATGCTCACGCCTCTCATACTCCTACTCCTCAGGAAATCCGGCCCAAGAGGCAACCGAAAAAAAAAAAAAAAAACCCGTGTGGGTCATCAGTCTATTTTTATTCTGCATGGCCTGCCTCCACTGCTGTCCACCAGACAGAACTTCAACCAGACGGGTGTTCAGGAAGATGCTAGAAATGTCTAGCCTCCAGATGCCGATGGGCTGTTAACAGAGGTCAGGCTGTGGAGACAGGCAGCCTGCTGGGAGGTCCCAGGCTGAACAACTTTGGAGAGAAATTGGTGACCGGGCCCGTGGGCTCTAAGATCACAGCCCTTTTTACTTTGCAGTATCTCGGTAGAGCAGGGATTTCTCCCCCAGAGTGACACAGCGGTCCCTGACTCATTCAGAGAATCACTCTCACATTTACTCAGGAAGCTGTATGGCTGCTAGGAGCGGGCTCCAGGTCCCACACTGGATCTCAGGGCGAAGAAGAAAACTGACCTAGAATGATCAAGCCCACTGGAGCATCGTGGGAAACTGTGCCCTGTGTTATGGGCAGATGGCCCCACCTCAGTGACAATGATCTAAACTTACACACACACACACACGGTTGCTGGCTCAGCTCAAGGAAGCAGATGTCCCCAGTTAAGCATGACTAGCTGGACCAATTCTGTCCTCCTTTCCCATCACTGGTTATTGCAGGAGCCAAGACAGATGCCTGTTAGCCCTGAACTGGCTTCCCTGGTATAAGCCCTACCAGCCTCCCCTCCAAGAGGCCTCTCAGGAGGTGCCGTGGAGCCCAGCTGCCGGCAGAGGGGGCCCCAGGCTGCCAGGAACCAGGGCTGCAGCAAAGAAAGCAGTGGGGAGAGTACAGAGTTGCCTAGAGCACGCCAGGGATGAGGCTGATCAGAAAACTATTTGGCTCTGTCCCCACTTGCCAACTGACAGAGGCTTGTGTCCACGATGAAGTCACAGACAATGGAGAGTGTCTGGCAGCGAACAGAGAGGACAAAACCAGAGGAAGGAAACTACAGGCTGGGAGGGCGCGGGGCCAGGCAGTCCAGCCGTGCCAAGGCCCACGAAGCCCAAGTCGGCCTTTGGGAGCCCCTGCTCGGGTCTCGTCATTGTATTGGGTTGCCCGCTGGTCATCCTGAAGCTGGAATCATGTACTGAGGAAGAGGGGCAGGGGAAGGGGTCCAGGCGCGGTGGCCAGGCAGCTGGTAGGCCCCCCACCTCCCCAACTTCACCCCGGCTTAGTGATGGCCTGCTGTAGTGAGGGAGCTAGAGCCCCTTGGCCACTGCAGGGGGACCGTGGAGGCAAGGCTGAGACCTCCCACTCCAGGGAGCAGTCTCTCAATGGCTGAGAGCCTCTGAGACATGACAGTTCGAGCAAATGCAATGTGACCGCAGCACAGCGCCTGTACTATCCAGCCCTGGAGAGCAGCCTGCACCTCACCCTTGGGTCTGGAGCCGGCGCCCAGAGGAACAGCAGGACAAGAAGTGATGTGATAGACTCCACTGAGCAAGACGCCTGCCCATCCGCTCACCAAACAGTAAAGCGGCCCAACCCAGCAGGAGCCCTGCCTGGACAGAAAACAGCCACCAGCAGCCCTGGACACAGGACACCTGTGAAGAAGGGGGCCTGGCACACCCGGCTTTGTCTCCCCTCCTTCCAGAGGGTCTGGGGGTCTGCACCCTCCTCAGCAGCAGAGGGTAATGTCTGGTGACCTGTACTCACAACACGCCCAGGTCTGGTTTTGCCAGGTGGCCCTGGAGCCTCCACTACCGTAGAGCACAAATTAACTACCTTGGTCAAGCTCCCACCCCTGCAGGATGGCACCCAGTCACCACAGGCCAGGCTCTTTTCATCCTAAGTAACATGCAGATAATCACTTATTCACCTGTCATAGAAATAAGCAGAGGCCCATAAGGAATCAGAGCTCAGGCAGAAGTCTGATCTGAAATTCAGTCTTCTCTACCTCTCCCCTCTGTCACCCATCAGAGCTGCTCTGGGAGGAGCCCTGCAGGCTTACCCTGCAGCTGTCTGGGCCTCATGACGTGGGCACCATCTCTCTTGTTGGCATTTGGGTGCTGTCAGCTCTCCCCCAGGCTCCATCTCCAGACCTCCCCAGGGACCGGTGCCCTCCCTGCAGACGTGGGCCTGCTTCTTTCATCTGTTTCCAAGCCGGCCTGAATGCAATTTCCCACCTGCTTCTCTCCACTGCCTTATATATCATCCAGGCTATTTAAATAAATCTGGGCTGTCTCTTGGGGTGTTTATAAGCAAATGTAAGCCGGGTCTACGGGAAAGTGTATTAGTTATCCTCGTGTCTTTATCATATTTACTCCTTTAAAGACCATTTTGCCATTTGCTCTCTGTGGCTCCGAGGACATAATTGCAAAAATCCTCCTCCTCCTTTCTTTTCCTCCTGCTCCTCAGAACCTAGGGGGCTCCTGTCGTGCAGGAAACCAGTCTATAAACCTTTGAGAGTGCACGGTTCCTGGGGAACTTGCCCTTCACAGGATATAAGACTGTGCAACTCGGACAAACAGTACCATTGCCAGGAGGAGGATGGCACCGAGCCCTGTCCTGAGGCCCGACTGTCACAGAACCTGTAATATTCTGGAAGCCTCCGTTGTGGGCCCACTGGCAATGCCCGGCCACCGTCCTCTCTTCTCCCTGCTGGGCGTGCAGACACTGCTGGCCTCCCTGCTTCCTTGCCCCCAGCCTGCAGCCAGAAGATGGGGTTTCTTCCCCTGCTTTCTCCTCAGCCTAGTCTCCCGAAGACTGCCTTCCCTCACAACGTTGGTGCTGATCCCCCAAGATTCCAAATACCAGTTTAGAAAAGGCCCCACGCTTGTGAGAAAATATTCCTGCCCCCAAGTCCATAAGCCAGTACCTTACCATGGCCTCAGCTGTTTCCTCTCAAACCCTAGCCCTCCTCCCCTGGGGCTCTGGAGGGAGGCTTGTAGGGTCTTGCGGCTAGACCCACAGCCGAGGTGCTATTTAACAGGAGGTCTCTGAGCTCCCGAGCTGAGGCAGGGGTCCCCCGGGGAGAAGTGGGCTGGCGAGAAGAGGGGTGGAGAGGGGAGAATTGTGTTTCCGATTTGTGCAGCCTCTAGGCCTCTGGGTGCCAAACACTGGCAGCCCACTGGAAAATACCAAGGTTACTGACATCTCTGTCACTTCACCACGAACCCGACACATACGAACCTGGTGGGGCTATTCACAGGGAAACTACCCGCGAAAGTACAACTGGAGAAGAGTTTCAACACACAGCAAGAAACTATGACCGGACTCCTCCGCCATGCCAGGACCTGGATGAGGCGTTCTCTCGTGTGCGCATGTGCACGATGACCACGTGACCGACGGATGCTGGCGCTGATTGGCTGGATGGAAACAGAGTGGGTCTGCGTAGCGCTCCGCCTTGCCTCAGCTGCTGGACCTGACTGTCCTTTCGTAGTCTGGCTATCAGTTGGCTCCTGTGGGTGAGCCAATGAAGACGGACGTGAGAAACATATCGCCCGTGGTGAGGGGGAAATTAGAAGTTGACTTGTTTTCTGGCCCCTGCTCCACCTACCGGCTCCCTGCGTCCACTTGAAGGAGGGCGCTTAGCTTACTGAGGGCCTGAAGGTGCCCTCATGAGGCAGGGGAGTGTCACGTCTCCAGTCCTAGATTCCCACGTTTGTGTTACTTCATTAGTTCAGGAGCCGGTGATGAGGATTAGGGTTTTGTTTTCCAAAACCCACAGACAAAAAGGTGTCGTGTGGGGCTGGAATACGGGGACCCCAGCAGGCCTTCCAGGAACAATAAACGAGGGCTGTTTGAGCTCCTTGTCCTTTGTCCGAGCTGCTGGGTTCGCTTGAAACAATTTGCTGCCCAAATTGGCCTCCTCGCCCACACACGCTCCCCACTTCCTTGAAAGAGAGGAAAGGTTTAAAAAAAAAAAAAACTTGCAAAAATTAGTGCTTTGGGTCCAGGAAATCCCAACTCCTGGAACCAATGGGTTAATGTGGGGGCCACTGATAAGTCCCAGCTGTTGCAGCCGTTCCAGCTGGAGGCTGTGGAATCGGGGCTGGAACGGGCAAAAGGATCGAGTCTCTTAATTTTTGTTCCTGCTTCCCCATGGGCCGATGCTAAACTTCCGTTAGCTCCCTGCCTCAGCTTGGCCAGGCTCGCGTCAAGTTATGTTCCAAACAAAAAAGTGGGAGAACATTTCGTGTGAAGAAGGTGTGGGCCAGAGGGAGTTGGCCCCCATCTGATGGAGAGCGAGTTTCCACTTTGGGCTGGGCCAGGCCTGCCGCCCCAGGCTTGTACAGAATGAATCACAGCTGTGCGGCTGCTGGTGGGTCCCTCCCCTCCCACCACCCGGGCATCCGGGAAGCAGGCAGAGGGGAACAGGTGGGCTGAGGCCAGCTGCAGACTCTGCCCCCACACCCCCCACCCCCGAGCGCCCAGCCACATCCAAGAGCAAACATCAGAAGAAGAGACACGGTGGAGTATTCCAAGGTGCTGAGACCAAACCAGGCTTCAGAGTCCCTCCTGTCTTTAATTTCTTAGCCTGAGGCCAGACCCAGCACGGACCAACTTAAGTTCTTGCAAGGAGGGGCAGACCCTGGTGTCAGACCAGGCTACTTTAAGGCTCTCTCTGGGCATGTGATTCTTAAGAAGTTGGAATGCCACTATATATAAAATAGATAAGCAATAAGGATTTACTGTATGGCACAGAGAATTATATTCAATATCTTGTAATAATCTGTAATGAAAAATCCATATGTATAACTGAATCACTTTGCTGTGCACCTGAAACTAACACAATATTGTAAATCAACTATAGTTTCAATTAAAAAAAAATGGTGGGGTGAGAGGGAGGTCCAAGAGGAAGGGGACATATGTATACATGTAGCTGATTCACTTCATTGTACACTAAGAACTAACATAACATTGTAAAGCAATTATATCCCAAATTAAAAAAAAATGTTAAAGGTCCCTTTCAGGTTGGGGGACCAGACCCTTTCTTGCTATTGATAAGGCTAAATCTGGCTGTGATTATTTTTCAGGGCATTTCTTAGAAATTTTTAGAGATAAATGATGGATTTAGTGTTCTGTTGAGTCTTTACTGAGTGGTTATTTTCAAATAATTGCTTAGAAATTGCCCAAACATAATTCCCACAGTTCTGAGCCCATGGTTCATAAACACTGTGTACAAACATTACGAACATCACAAACAGTGTTCATAGATGTTTATTTGAGTTGGGCGGGGGTGGGGGAGGGTTGTCAGTTCCTTCCTGTAGCCATCCACAGGTGGACATGGTCCTGAAAAAAAGGCGCTTTGGTTTAATATTTAGGTAGAGGGGCAGGGTTCCCCAAGGCAGGCCATTATGTATGAATAGTATCCTTTGAGTGAACAAATGCAGCCCTGAATTGGTCACTCAGAAGCCACTGTGTAGCAGGAAGGGCTAAGAGTTTCCATCTTGATCCACAGGTCCAGGCCATTCATGACTCCACTTTGAGGAGGAATGTAAGTGAGAAGAAGTTTCCACCCCAAATTAGGGTGGATGAGTCCAGGTAATCAAACACATCCCTTGCTCCATCACTGATCTGAGACACTGATGGACTTGAGGGTTACAACTGGTAGATGGTTACTCTCCAGCCTTCAAGAGAGGGTCAAGGTTCCTACCTCTGATCCTGCTGTTTCCTAAAAAAAAAAAAAAAAAAAACAGACACGGCTCTTTGGTGGCTGATCTTGCCTGTGCAAGAAGGATTTTAGAATTCCAAGAAAGAATTTCCCAGGCAAAGCTCTGACATACAGAGAGCTAATGAAATAATATGTCATTCATTCAGTCCACACATTCATCAAATATGTGCTTCTTGTCTGGCAGTGTTCTAGCCAGTGGCACCACACTGACGGATGGACTGATAGACTCCCTGCCCTCCTGGAGCTGATTGTCTAAGAGGTGAGACAGTGCCAAGTGGGACAATGCCAAGTCTAAGGGAAACAGGGAGGGGCCTGGACCATTATCTGGCCAAGAGCAGAGCCATTTGCTTGCTCAGTGGTGGGATTTGAACCACAAGGGGGAAAGAACTAAATGATGACCTGGCATCTCAGGAATCAAATGCTCATGGAGGGCCGGGCTTGGGGTATAGGGCTGGGCCTGCCTAGAGTGGTGTTCGGGTTTTTCAGCATTCTAGGATGAGGTGGCTGCTTACAATGGAACTGGATAGCTGGACAAGAAGACAGTCAAGTCACTCGCTTTGGACTGAAGTCCTGGACTTAATTCTCAAGGGAGTGAGGCACAAATTGAGACATGAGAACCTGGTGGCAGTTTTGTGGCTGCATTGTGACAAGGGCTGGTGGTAAATTACAGGAAGAGCAAATTATGACCCCATGTTGGACCTGTTTCTTCTGCTTTAACCTTTGCTTCCCATTGCTTTTGTTCACTCAAACGATACTACCCACACATAATGGCATGCCTTGGGGAACCCTGCCCCTCTACCTGAATATTAAAAAGTGCCTTTTTTTTTAGGACCATGTCCACCTGTGGATGGCTACAGGAAGGAATTGACACAGCCCCTCCCCAAAGCTGGCCATTCTAGGAGATATTTGCAGGATTAATGGCCTTTTTACTTTATTTCCTTATGACACCACCCCTACCACCTCTGTGGTATAAAAAAACCTGGCATCCAGACCCCGATAAGATGGTTATTTTGAGATATTAGTCTGCCATCTTCTGTCAGCTGGCTGTCTGAATAAAGTCATATATTCTTTGCCTCAACACCTCATCTCTGATTTTATTGACCTGTTATGCAGTGAGCAGAGCAAGCTTAGACTCACTCACAGTAAGTCAGCAGCAGCAAAGGACCAAGTCTTCATACGTGACCTCCCACCCCCACCACCACCAGTTCCCTAGTTTCCAGGTTCTCAATGCTTCCTGCAGATTCTGTGAGCTATCGCCTAACTTTCCATGAAACTTCAGTTTCTGGGCTTGAAATCCAGATCCCTAATTGGTACAGAGATTGTATATCCCGTTAAATGCTCCACACATTTAAAAAGACTTAAGGGCATGTAGCAACTGGCCCCATCAAGGGGGTGAGCAAGGAAAACGTTATACCATTTGCTGTAGCCTTTATGGGCAACTGTCTCTGGGGCTGGCCTCAGTTCAGGCTGAAGTTTCAGTTACACATCTCCTGTGGGCCTAAGTTTTAGCACACCCTTTGTTGGACAGAAACGTAGCTGGCCATACCTCTCTTCAAGTGCCACATATTCCAGTGAGGAAAACTGATTTATGTACATGAAACCCTGAAGTCACTGCACGGCCAAGTGGGAGACACCAGGATGTGGACCGTCTTTTTAAACTCAAGAATATGGTCCTCCCACCACTTCTTTGTATTATCTCAGGACTGCTCCTTTATGTGTATAGTTTTATGTAGAAGGGACCTTGTATGTGTCAACACTTAGATTCTCAGATCTGACAAGAATTAGAATTCATTTACTCAAAAAATAACTTACTCCATCTAGCTGCATTTTATATGCATGTGAGTCATCTCAAATGCCTTCTGGAAGAAGTTGGGTATAAATAAATTAAAAAGATTTATTTTTTAAATTTCAGCACAGCTTCGTTCACTTTCAGAGTTCAGAGAACTGTGCTGGGCCTTAAAAGGCTGGGGAGTTGGAAGGGGTGGGGGGAGGCACAGATGAGCAGAACATGGTCCCACTGTAGATCTGGCATAGATTCCAAACAATGCCCAATGCAGAAAAGAACTGTGGGCAGTAATGGCCAGTAGGGCAGGACTTTAGAAGGGGAGAGTGCTGGGGTGACCACTGGTTGACCATGGATGCTAAAGTGAGATGCATGAGGAACCATTTAAAGATCTCCTACCTGCCTAAGAGGCCATGTCAATGCTGAATGGCCCCCATTGACCCCCAAGCCCCTCTCTTGGTCAGTACCTGGAAGTCCCTTCTCCCATCATCACAGTCTCCTCAAGACCCATCTGAGAGCAGTGCAAACGAGTTAACAAAAGCAGGAGAGAGGCGTTTGAAGGGACGGATAGTTCCTCACCCCCGGGGGCCACACAGAGCAGAGTGTTTGGACACTTTGAAGGCCATGATGGCCCTCACTCTGTACACCCCTTCCGTGGCCCAAGCAGCCCAGGGGAGAGGAAGCTATGGGGAAGGATGAGTCTGTAAGTCCCTGCAGCCCTGTCAGGGTCAGGCCTTGGATCCAAGACCCAGAAGGTGGTAGAGTGTCCTCTATGACACTGACGAAGGGGCAGGCCAGAGCCAAGCCCATGTGGGCAGCTGGTGGAGAGGGAGGCCCAAGACAGTTTCTCCCCAATCAAACCAACTCTAACCAAGTTTCTCTCTCATCTTTATATATATATGTATATATATACACACACACATACATACATATATAAAATTGACTTTATTTTTGGCTGTTCCGGGTCTTCACTGCTGCACAGGCTTTTCTCTAGTTGCAGTGAGCTGGGGCTACTCTGTAGCTGTGATAGCCTGTGTAGCGCAGGCTTCCCATTGCGGTGGCTTCTCTTGTGGAACACGGGCTCTAGGCACATGGGATTCAGTACTTGCAGCTCACAGGCTCAGCAGTTGTGGTGCACGGGCTTAGCTGCCCCATGGCAGGTGAAATCCTCCCAGACCAGGAATCAAACCTGTGTCCCCTGCATTGGCAGGTGGATTTTGAACCACTGGACCACCGGGGAGGTCCCATTTCTCTCTCATCTTAAGGAGGCCCCTCACCTAGCATGAGCCCCAATTCAGGGCTGCAAGACACTTTGCTGGAATAGAATCCTTACCACGACCACTTTAACTCCCCTGAGGTGGAGTTACAATCAGAAACTGCCTCAAAGTCTTGTACTTGGCCTTCAAAGCTTAAGATGGTAGCTTTGCACCATATGGACTCATATTGCATGCATGCATGCATGCTAAGTCGCTTCAGTTGTGTCCCACTCTTTGTGACCCCATGGACTGTAGCCTGTCAGGCTTCTCTGTCCATGGGGATTCTCCAGGCAAGAATGCTGGAGTGGGTTGTCATGCCCTCCTCCAGGGGATCTTCCCAACCCAGGGAATGAACTTGCATCTCTTGGGTCTCCTGCTTTGGCAGAAGGTTCTTTACCACTAGTGCCACCTGGGAAGCCCCATAGACAAAAAAAAAATTTTAGTGATTTTTTTTTCTTTGTAACTGGAGGTGAGGAGGAAACTTTCACCCCCATTATGATACAGCTGTCCTTTCATGCCATCAGCAAGGTTTCCTCATGCCTCCGGCCAACACAAACACAGTCTGGTTTGGCTGATTTTGCTGACTGGCCTCCAGCTCACCCACGACATCCTGAGGAGCCTGTGGGCGCCCAGACACACCTCAGGAAAGAAAGGGTTGTGGAAAAGTGGTTTCCAGCTCTGCTCCTGACTTTTCTCAGATTCAGCGCGCCTCAGCAAAGGGACTTTCCCAGAAGTTCCAAAGGCCTGACGGGAGGTTTGATTTTGTTTTTACCATCTGAGCCATCAGGAAAGCCCAAGGAAAAGAAAAATCCATTCAAGTGAAAGCAGAAATCCCAACTTCCTGACACACATGAGAACCAGTATAATGACAAGCACTTTCTTACAGGTGTGACATACCCAGCACCAGAGTTGTTAAAGGTCCAAAGTGGGTGTAGTTGGCCTGGTGGACATTTTTCTAAGCTCTGCACAAGCCCCCATGCCTGTTCTTCATTGCATAAACTTGCTCATGAATTAAGGTCTTGAAATTAAAATATATAGATCCCAAAGGGCAACTTTCAAATTACCTGATTGAAGTGTAACAGCACTACTGGTTTTCAACAAGCACAGCTGAGGCTGCTCATGGCTAACCCTGTTACTGGTGTGGCTCAGGCCCGTAAACAGTGGGGCACAGTGAGATGCCTTTAGCCGAGAACTCAAGCCCCCTGACTGTTGTTAATGAGCACTGCTTATAGGCCACAGACAACATGAGAAGGAAACTCACTGAAAACTCTACAAAGACTGTTAATAATCTATTATTGCAAAAGTTCATGATGTGTATGTGTTTAAACTTGGAAGTAACTTTCTGGCAGTAAAGTTTTCTTGCAAGTCATACCTGAAAAATCACTTCTCGTAGAAGTATCAGTTCATTTCAGTCGCTCAGTCTTGTCCGACTCTTTGCGACCCCATGGACCTCAGCATGGCAGGCTTCCCAGTCCATCACTAACTCTGGTGGAAGTATCCATTAATACAAAAACAGTTCTATGAAATACATATTTGGCCAGAGAAATCCTAAAAGATTAGCTATGTGCTGATGAGATTTGAGTATAGAATAACAGATCTGAGTTGGGGTCTAGAGGGCAGGAAGGTCCAGAAGAACATGTTGGGGGCGGGGCATTGGTACCGCCCCCACATGAGCAAGTCATCTCACTTGACTCCCTGCCTGGATAAGACTGAGCAGCTAAGGGTGGAGCTGGGCCCTCAGGTCAACTCAGGGATGCACACAGGTGGAGGTGCTCTATGTGGGCCACCAGGCTTCTGAAAGGAAGGTGTGCAGGGCCGGCAGCCCCACCTTCACAGGTGTCATGAGCCTGCTTTCCAGAGAAAGACACAGAGAGAGGGCTTCTTCCTGAAATGTTCTGGCCTCAGTGGTGAAAGAGGCAGCTTTCCCTGGACTCTAAACCTCCATGTGTCACAGAGACAAAGCACCTATAGAAGAATGGGCTGCACTGAGAACCAAGTCTCCGGAGTTACATCTGAAGAAAGTTCACATCTGAACACGATTTCCCGTCATACTTTCCCTTAAGATAATGGGGCATTTGGATGGAAAGGGAGACAGAGAAGAAAACTACTTGGACTGAATTGCGGGGAGAGCTAAGACCATTATGGACGATCCACGAAGCTTTCCAAACTTTTAAGTGGACTGGCTGGGTAAGAGGACAGCTCAAAACGGGATGAAACATCTCCAGTTAAAAATGAATATTAAATTTGTTTTAAAAGTTGAACTTAAAGCATAAAGAAGACTGGATTTTCTAGTTTTCTAGTTTTAATAAATCAAGTACTCCTTTGCTAATACAGCCCAGCTGAGTCATGCAGGTCCCATGGCCCAGCTCTGTCCACCGGGAGCTGATTGGCCTCCTTTCCGCCCCAGGCCAGACCCCATGGCCAGTTCCAGAGGCCAGAGTAGGATAGTTTTCATCCAAATGAGCCCCGACTGAGCCCAATCAGTGCTCCTCAGAAAGTGCTCAGCTGGAGGCCAGGGCCTAACCAGAGGTGGAGAGGGTGCCACGTTCACGGCCCTGCTTCAGGAGAAGCCACAGTCCAGCACTGTCCCCCCACACCCCCCTTGCGGTGCCTGCCCCCGGCACCTCCTGCCAGGGCCCTGGAACTGATTAGCGGGAGTGAGTGATTTACCCATTAGACCACCACAGAGGCAGGTGGGGTGGAGAAAGCAGCGGGCAGAGACAAATAAAAGTCTCCATTTTCACTCTGCGAAGGTGGCACTTAGGCGAAATGAGGGGATTTTTTTTTTTTTTTTTTAGACTTCTTTGAAATGAAAACCTGGGAGGAGGGCCGAACTCCAGCCTTTTTGTTGGCAAAGGGAAGGCCTGTGGCTGCCTTTCTGTTCCCACCCCTACAATTAGGGGGGAGGCCGCACTGCTTCCTGAAACAAGATCTGCAGTCCACCCCGGCTCCGGGCGGACCTGCTGCCCACCATGGCCTGGTCGGAGGGGCAGGACAGGATGACCCACTGAGGCAGGGGGTGAGAGGCGTGGGTGGGGCAGGGGAGGGGGCGAGGCGCTGGCCCAGTCCCCACTTAGGAGGCCCACACAACTCTGCTCCTGCAACCCAGCAGCCCAGAGAGAATGGTCTAGGCTGGGGTCCCTGGCTGCCACTGGAAGGCTGGTGAGACCAGTGCAAGGGTGAGCTACAGGCATGGGCTCCCGGCCAGCCCAGGGGAGGTGTGGGGAGCCATCCCCCACCACCAGGGGTCCTGAGCAGCATCCTGGACCATTTGTTCCTTCTTGTCATGGCATCCACACATAATTTTGAGTAGAAACAAGTGTTTTTAAATGCATGGCCCCCTCCTCCCCAGGCTTGGCCCATCACCCTAGTGGGTGTTTTAGATGATAACGCACTGGAATGACCACCACGGGGGCCAGCTCCTGCCCCGTCCACTTGGCATGTCCACCACCACCCGTGCCTATAATGATGGACATCGAGAGAGACCACAGTGCTGACATCTGCTCCTGAAGTTTGGTCTTAAGTGCTTTCTCAGAAACGCGAGACTACCTGGATCATCTTTTGGAAAATGTTTGACATTTCTAGAGTAGGGCATTTGCTCATTTAGGAAAAAATTAGGAAGAGAAAATAAGGCCTGGACTCAGGTCTTATGTGCCCCAGCCCTCCACTCTGGAACTGGCACCTGCCTCCCACTTCCCCTCAACCCCCACCTTGTCCCTGTCTGCAGTGCCCCAGGCCCCGGGTGCCCTGTTCCTACAACGGGAAGCACAGGGATGACTTAGCAACGGGGTGTCTGACAGCTGCAGCCTTTGTCCCCAAAGGACCTAGTCAGGCCCTCAGTCTGTCACACTCCACCTGACTTTATTATGACCTAACTGCAGAAGAGCAGTAAAACTCTTATCAGTTTAAGTCGAGGCAGTTATGATTGCATGCAACAGAATCCATTCGGTTCAGTTATTCCAAGTGAGAGCCTAGATAGCAAACACCAAGTTTCTGGCACATGTGGCGCAGAGAGAGGGGACTTCCGGGAGGGGAGTCAAACACACCTTTGGGGATTCACTCTTGCATCCATTCATCCTGCTCCGCAGTGGGACTTATGTGGGCCTTGACCTTGGAGGTTGGTTTAACCATCGTTTTTAAATCGCTTGTTGGGAGACAGAGGTAAGCTTGACTTTCAGAACAACAGCTGAGTGTAAAAAATTAGATGTGATCACAGAGCTACAAGGAAAATGTAAGGGGAACATGTGGAGAGATGGAAGCTGGTCCCACAGGGCCACCCTGTCCCTGGGCTAGCTACCTCCTCAGCGGACGGTGACCTACCACAGGAAAGAACTCAGGATGCGCCTCCGGGGAGCTGGGAAACCCACTTTTTTCTAAGTCAAGTAATTTCTCACCAGCTGTCAAGGGCGCTGCATCCCACCACGGGCTCCTCGTCCCCTCTTGCCACCTCAGTCCTTCCACGTGTGACCTCTGAAAGGGTCACACAGAGACCATGACATGGTGTCACCTTCCCCAGCGAGGGGCACCCTCCGTGTCCCCAGTGGAAGCTGCAAACAGGCAAGGCGGCCTGGAATCTGGTCTCTTCTGTTTACTTCTCTCTCAGCCCCCAGCCCCCACCCCCACTCACATGCAACAGTGTCGTCCATTTATCACCCCTCAGAGGCCAGTGTGGGTTTTCTAGAACTGATGTGCTGACCCCCAAGGACCAACCTGCCATGTTCTCACTTGCATTTCAGCTGGACTAGAAAGTCACCTCCAATAAACACCCTTCACGTCCAGCCAGTTTTGTGATGCATACCCACAGCATGACCATCGAAAAACTTGACCCACCACAGACCGCCCTCTGGCATGAGTCACTTACATTCATTCCTCATGCAGAATCTATCCCCCCGAAAGTCTCTCCCCATCACAGCTCAAGCACAGGCTTGTGGCCCCCACTGCATTTCCTAAAGCAGTCCCAAGTATACTGGGGCATTTCTTTGGAAACAGCAACTCAAGCCTGGTTCTTCTTGTTTTGAAACCTGTGAGCCAAAGAGTACTGTGATACACCCACTCAACAAACAACATGATATCCAGGTAAAAAAGTTTCATGTAACACCCTCCATCCAAAGCCTGTATCAGCGACTGGTCAACAGTGATTTGGAAATCCAGCCAGGCATAGGTCTCTAGTTCCCTGATTAGAGCCAGGTCCTGCTCCTGGGGAGGGGCTCCCAACAGCTCTTAGTCAGGAACTGTTGGGGGCAATGTCCTTAAAACCCTTAAAGCCTTACTCCTAATATTTTGGCCACCTGATGCGAAGAGCCGACTCAGTGGAAAAGACCCTGATGCTGGGAAAGATGGAGGGAAGGAGGAGAAGGGGGCAACAGGATGAGATGGCTGGATGGCATAATCCACTCAATGGACATGAGTTTGAGCAAACTCCAGGAGACAGTGGAGGACAGAGAAGCCCGGTGTGCTGCAGTCCGTGGGGTCGCAAAAAGTCAGACACGACTGAGCAACTGAACAACGATAATCTAACTGAGAAAGTCTGTAAACCTGCCTCTAGAAGGCTAATAGACCTCTAAAACTCCATTAGACTTTTAGAAGCCCTGCAAGATATATCCTTCCTTCTTTCTAAGGTCTGGAAAGAAGTCTTAGAACCACACTTTGGGATGGTCACCCTGGAGCCATGCTGCACAGACAGTGCCCTGGATTTGATCTTTGTCCTGAAGCCATTTCTTATCATGAGTCACTTTCTCTGGGAGACACAGACACACCCAGAAAGCCCCAGCTCCTTTATTTTACCTTAATCCATCAGTCTTTTAAGGTAGTTTATCATAGGGAGCTGGAAGAAGACAGTGGTATGTCCCATCTTTCACCTGGAGTATCCTCAACCAGACTCTTGGGTTCATTGAGTATCCTGTTTATTTTCCATGTTACTAAGGGTGATGATGTTGTTAAACTCAGCCTCCAAATAACATTTTCCTCATTGTCTGTCCTCCAGGCTCTCATCAAGTCTCTTTGAGGTCCTTCTGGCTTTTATTAACAATCTTCTCAAGGCCTTCCCAGTTTTGCCCAGTGCTTCAACCCAGCCAAGCACATGTGTTAGGTTTTTGTGATGGCAGGAACCCACTTCTCGGTATCAAATTTTGTTCTCATTATGTATGGCTGCATAACAAATTACCCACAAACTTAGGGGTTTCAAACAACAATCATTTTTATTGTTTCTTACAATTTTGTGGATCCGAAACTTGTTTTTTCCTCCACTGGGTCAGTTGGTGACATTCAGCTGGTGAGTGGGTTGGTCTACAGGGGCCACATGGCTGGCATGTTGGCAGGGATGATGGGATGCCAGGATCAGCAGAGACTGTTCGCCAGAGTCCTACACAGGGCCTCTCCAGCATGGCACACGCGATGGTCATTTCCATCACCTGAGAGCTCATTCTTGCACAGAGAATATTCCTAGAGACTGTAAGCTGCCAGGTTTCTTCAGACACGGGTTTGGAAACTGGCACAATACGACTACTGCCACTTTGTAGAGGACACAGTAGTTCATTCAAGGGAAGGGGACAAAACCCCCACTTCTCAGTGGGACAATTGTCAAGGAATTTATGGCCATCTTTAGTCTTCCATATTCCTTCTCCATCTCTTCCTTCTTTCTGTTTCCTGGAGTGACATGTGAAGGCTAGAGCTGTAGCAGCCATCTTGGACTATGAGAATTTGTTGGGCGTAAAAGGCATATACTGCAGATCAACTAGCTAGAAGCAATTTGGATCCTTGACTCCCAAGAAAACCATCCAATCCTTAACTGTCTACCCCTCAATTTTTAAAATGTGAGAAAAAAAATTGACTGCTCTTAAGTCATCATTATTTGGGGCTTTACTGCCACTTGCAGCGTAACAGTAGTTTGGGGTATAATGTATTCTCTGGTAGCTGAGGTGCAGATTGAGGAAGCTGTGTTGTTCCCCAGCCATCCATCTTGCACCTCATAGACAGAGTTTCCTGAAGCATCACTATACGAGGACTGACAACACCTCCCCTACAATGCCTTCAACTGCAAGAGCCCTGGACTCACTCTGATCTCATCACTTCCTTCAAAACAAATTTTCTATCATATTAAATTCTTCCATTCAAGGTCCTGACCCATCTCTCCAGTTGGACCTGCCCCCTGTCCTTCATGTCCCTGGTGAATGTGGATGCACCCATGTTGACCTGTGCCTGCCTCCACCCTCCACACACACCTTCTCCCAAATCCTCCCATGGTTTTATGACAGAGCTCAAATTGCTTCTGGGGGAAGAATTTCCAGATCTCTACGAAAGGGCTTTCTCCTTCCCTCTACTGCCTTTCACAAGAGGGTTTACATAGTCCTAACCCCTCATTCGACCCCACCTGCCATGGTCCACAGGGGTTTTGTTGCTTTTACCCACCACATGTTCACATCTCAAGGTGAGCTGGTCAAGGCAGTCTTGTTTTCACAAGGCCACGCGCCCAGCAAAAGCCAAGCCAAGGCTCGTCAGGATGGAAAGAAAAATGCAGCCCACCAAGCCGGCCCCTCTGTCCCAATGCCCACTTCCAGGCACAGGTGCCCCCACTCCAAACTCTTTCCTTTCATTTCTAGACTGCCCTTGGTGTAAACCCCCTCACAGAACTGCCTGTACCGCTGTCAACCCTGAGGACAGAGCCCCAGGCCCACCTGCTGGGCTGGCCACGCGTTCTGTGCAGTCCCGGCTCTGTTCTGCCCCTGGACCAGCGCTGAGGCTTAGGGAAGACGTCCTGGCTGCTTTTGCTCCATAGCTGTGCCCAAAAATTGGGGAACAAAGATCAGGGTGGATACAAACATAAAAAAGTGAGAATTCCGCAGGCTTTGCCTGTGGTCACCTTGGAGAAAAACCCAAGGTGCCCCTTGCCCAATGTCCTACAAGGCCACCCCCCTGCAGTCCCCACCTGCAGAGAACTAGGACATCAGAGGCCCCAGGAGTCAGGAAAGTGGCTGAAAATGACCAAGAGTCAGACTGGAAACTTGGACTGAACTTGGCGTTGCTTTCCCCCAGCTCTAGAGAACTGATGAGCTGAACTGACACCCGGTGAGATTCCATTTAATGAGTTATTTGGCAAGGGCTACTTCTGAAATTAATTATCAATCATTTCTCATTATTCTTAGATGGCATTTCTTAAACCACAAGGCTTGAGGGAACATGTGTGTTGGGGGGTGGGTGCTCCCTCAGCTGCTCAGAGGAGTATCTGTCCAGAGGCCTGGGCAAGGCTGGGCACTGCATCTCCTGGCTGGGGCCCCAGTCTCTATCATAACCTAGCCCCCATTTCATCTAATATACCTGAAAATCCAGCACCCCCAAGGCATGCCTCGCCTGGGGCAGAGGTGTGCCCGGCATGCCCTTTTGCACAATCATCAGGAGGGGCTCGGGAAGGAAGAACAGGTGCTGCTGGGGGGACCTGCCCTATCCCACTGCTGGCCTTAGCACACGTGGTCCATGGAGGAGGGCAGGGCCCTGGATGCTCTTCCTGCCTCCTCAGGGCCCAGTGGGCCTGCAGATGCTTGAGACAGTGCTAGAAACACAGTCAGGAATCTGGCCAAACATAGGAGTGACAAGGAGCCCAGGCCAGCGCCTCTGTCCCTGTCCTTCCCTGTGTGTCCAGGGGCGGAACCAAGGTGAGAGGGACTCCCACCAGTATCCACCACCTTGCCGGGCTCACTGGAGTGCCCCCCACCCACCAGATGCTCCTCATAAAACTCACCACCCCTCCCCTGCCCTGGGGCCTTTCTCCATGGACCAGAAACCCCTTCCCTCCTGCACCTGCCCTGGACAGGTGTGGCAGCCTGCTTCCCAATTCCTGTGGCCCCCGCATCAAGCAGGGTGCCTAGAGCATGGGAGATGCTGCACAAAGTCCAGTCTAATGATGGATGCTCCCAGACCTGCCTTAATGAGGGGGCGCCAGCACCCCCTCCACCCTGGGGCTGTCACAGGTGAGAAGATGGACAGGTGAGAGGACTGTCCCCACGCAGGTGGCTGTTCTTTCTCACCATCCACCGGCCACCCTGTGGGCCCTGAGTCACTAGGGCATTCATTGCTCTGCTCTTGTTCACCAAAGCTGCTCATGAGGCCAGAGGGACAGGGGCCAGGACTGAAAGGTTTGGCCCCAGGCCAGGCACTGACTCCCCCAGTCAGTTTGGAAAAGAATTTTCCTCTGAAACAGGGAATGTGAAACTTAACAGAGAACTTTCCAGAATCTCACTAGTCTGGAAAAAGTCCTGAAATTCTTTTCATGAACATTTCACATCAGCATGTGAGCAAATGTTCGGCTGCAGGGCCTTCAGAGGGTTCATCTCCAGTGGATGACCCTTAGAAGAATGATCGTGCAAAGGACTGTTGAGCAAATGTCTAAATGAACAAGATGCTGTTGTCTGCAGGACCTTGACAGAGACAGGATGCATGAGGACCTGGTGACCTCGGGGTGTGCAGAGCTGGGGCCTCGTCACCCCTACAGTGTGCCTTAGGCTCCTTAGGGCCCACCGGGCTGTCTTCTGGAAGATGGCCTGATGCCAGTGAAATAGTGACTTTGAAAGGGGGCTTCTCAACTGACAAATTACTAATCTCAAAAAGATACAAGCAACTCCTGCAGCTCAATTCCAGAAAAATAAACGACCCAATCAAAAAATGGGCCAAAGAACTAAATAGACATTTCTCCAAAGAAGACATAAAGATGGCTAACAAACACATGAAAATATGCTCAACATCACTCATTATCAGAGAAATGCAAATCAAAACCACAATGAAGTGCCATTTCACGTCAGTCAGAATGGCTGCTATCCAAAAGTCTACAAGCAATAAATGCTGGAGAGGGTGTGGAGAAAAGGGAACCCTCTTACACCGTTGGTGGGAATGCAAACTAGTACAGCCACTATGGAGAACAGTGTGGAGATTCCTTAAAAAACTGGAAATAGAACTGCCTTATGACCCAGCAATCCCACTGCTGGGCATACACACCGAGGAAATCAGAATTGAAAGAGACCCATGTACCCCAATGTTCATTGCAGCACTGTTTATAATAGCCAGGACATGGAAGCAACCTAGATGTCCATCAGCAAATGAACGCATAAGAAAGCTGTGATACATATACACAATGGAGTATTACTCAGCCATTAAAAAGAATACATTTGAATCAGTTCTAATGAGGTGGATGAAACTGGAGCCGATTATATAGAGTGAAGTAAGCCAGAAAGAAAAACACCAATACAGTATAAGGTGAGGTTACATAAGGTGAAGTTGCTTAGTCGTGTCCGACTCTGCGACCCCATGGACTTCTCTGTCCATACTAATGCATATATATGGAATTTAGAAAGATGGTAACGATAACCCTGTATGCAAGACAGCAAAAGAGACACAGATGTATAGAACAGTCTTTTGGACTCTGTGGGAGAGGGAGAGGGTGAGATGATTTGGGAGAATGGCATTGAAACATGTATACCATATAAGAAACGAATCGCCAGTCTAGGTTCAATGCAGGATACAGGATGCTTGGGGCTGGTACACAGGGATGACCCAGAAGGATGGTATGGGGAGGGAGGTGGGAGGGAGGTTCAGGATTGGGAACACGTGTACACCCGTGGCAGATTCATGTTGATGGATGAATATTGTAAAGTAAAAAAATAATAATAATAAATAATAAAATAAAATAAAAAAAGAAAGGGGGCTTCCACCCAGAACCAGGGCAGGCGGGGTCAGGACCTCACCGGGCCTGGAAGTGGCCTTCCGCATGGCACTGGGGGCAACGGGAGACTTCAGAGTGGACCAGGTGGGGGATGCACACTGCCACTTGGTCTCAACCAGAAGAGGCTCAGGGAGGCCCCGCCCAGGGGGCCTGACTCAGGTGGCCACTGGTGCAGGAGCTCTTGCAGCATGTCCACCTGCACCCCGACATCCAAGCAGCACACACCCTCTGACGCATACAGCGATTGTGCTCACCCTAGAGGAGACAGGAACAGACTCAAGCAAGACTTTCTGGCATCTTCGCACCTTCAGAGCCAAATCAGAACCCCTAGTCTCCTGCTGTCTGGGACCAATGTCCCTGGAGTTTGTTCATCTATAACCTTTGGCTTCCTCCTGTGCCCTTCCCAGATTACAGGGTCAGAGTCTCAGAATCTATGCATGGCTTTGTGGTGACTTTTTTTTAATGTCAGATATTTATTGAAGAATTTTACTTTAATTGAGGATATATTGATTCCCACCCCACAATGGTTTACACTTAAAAGATGAGACAGAACAACAGAGTGAATGAGAGTGGGTGTTGGCCTCAAAAGACTGGCCTGGGGTCAGTTCTGTCCATGTGACCTTGGATAGTCATGTCACCACTTAGGCCCAGTTTCCACATCTGCAAAAGGAGGGCTAGGCAGGCCACCTCGCAAGTACCCTCCAGGCTCGAGTCCAGCAGCGTTCCCAAGCATGGCACTGGCTCCAGCACCTCCTGCTGGTGAGCAAGTAAACTGCTCCATCCTCCTCCAAGGAACCTTGATGAGTTTTGAGGTTCAGTGTTTGGACATCCCTAAAGGCCAGCTGTTGTGGCAGAAAGGAGTGCAGGGAGACACCAGCTGGGGATGGTATCTTGTTGGGAGAAACTCCTTTTAAACTGGCTGTGGCCTGCCCACAGCCAGAGCTCAGCCCAGGCTGAGCAGCTTCACAGAGCAATATGTGTGCTGGGTTAGAACTTGGAGCCATCTACTAGACACACGCCAGAGGGTGAACCCAGGGCTTGAGAACCACAAATTGGGGTGTTCGGGTTTAGCACAAACTCCAGCATCCATCTCTAGGAGGAGACTGGCCATTTGGCACAGAGATGCGAGCCTAGAGCCTGCCAGAACTCAGCACGGAGATTACCACATGCTCTGAAAGTGAGTCTTACGCGTGGGATGGAAGGACCTGCCCAGGGTTCTGAGTCTGAGTCCGTTTCCCCGCGAGTCGTCTGCAGTGCTCTGGTTAGGGCAGCTCCTGGCTCTGTCCTTGCTCTGTCCTTCGTGTCTCTGAGATGGTGTTGATGGGCACTCAGCCACGTTCTAACCCCTGTGCAGGACATCTGAGCTCTAGCTGCTGTGGCCCACAGAGGTTTTTGCAATAGTTGGGGGGTGACTGGCTGGCATGATACATGCAATACTAACAGGACTGCCTCCTGCTAGTCAGGAGGCCCCTGGATCAGCAGATATTTCAGGGTTTCTAAGGTTGTTGTGGAGCATGGTTCTAGGGAGCTGTGTTGCTTATGTGGGCTATGTAAGTCTCAATTGGAAACATTTGTTTATAAACATCAGCAAGGAGAGCTTTGTCTACATAGACCCTCCCACTGCCCCCACAAAATAACCTAAGAATTATGCTAGCACAGTGCCCGGGGTCACAGAGCAAGTTTCTGGAATATTCTAAAACCAAGTCTGCCAGTAACAACCAAATTGCCAATGGTTTAGCCAGGCTCCTGGGCTAGAAAACGAAAGCAGGTCTTTTGCGTTAAAGGATTTTCAAGGCTACAAAGAAAGAAGGGATGTTAATGCCAAGCCATCTTTCACCAGCAATGTTAGCATCACAGCAGTTCTGATGCTAAAAGCCTTAAAATGTTTAGATAAAGAATAAATACCTGCTGTGTACAGGTGCCCCTGGCTTTCCAGAACACTCCACCCACTAGATTTTCCTATTGGATGTGCCCAAGGCGTCCTCACAAGCAGCACCTCTGGGCTGGGGCAAACTTCCTGGAGCTGCATCCATGTCTGAGGCTCTTGCAGCCCCATCTTCCTCCCTGTCTCCTTTTCCAGGTGTCAGACTTGCATGCTGGTCTGAAGGCTCTCCTGGCCTCCCCGTGGTCCCTCGCCCCTTTACCCTTCACAGGTCCCACCCCCGATCCGCCCCCAAGAGCCTTTTAACTCCGTCTCTCCTCTGCTTCCCAGAGAACCTGGCCCAAGAGCACACACAGAGCCAGTCCATCCTGTATCCAGCCTGGGGGAGAGGGGATGGGCCAGATCAGTTGGGTGGGGAGGGGTGCTCGGGAGCTGATCTGTGGATGGATAAGTCTTGCCTGTGCAGTCTGAGGGGCTTTATTAGACAGTTGGATGGGGTCCTAATTACCCCTGGACCCGGGGCAAGTGCTGCTTTTCCCACGAAGTCGTCTTGCATGTCGCCTTCAGGATGAACAGTGGCTGCCGGTGAGTGGGCACGTAGCACAGGCCGCGGTGCTCACCACGCCGTAACTGCCCCCTATACACAGTCTTCAGAACAATCCCACTTACAGAAGCAGAAGCTGGACTCCCGGTCCCTGTGCAGTGTTAGGCCGCTAAACCAGGCAGTAGACGTTCAGGGAACTTGCTGGGCTCCTCTGAGCGCTGGTAAGCATCCCCTTTCAGGGACAGCCCCGGCACAGAGGCGGAAGCTGAGTGTGGCCCCAGGACCTTGGAGGGCAGTGACCTGCAGGGCCCGTCTCCTCCAACCTGGGGGCGGGCCCCTCCCCCACCACTCCACGGCTGCCCAGGCACTGCTTGCTGCTGCAAAAATGAATTTTTCTTCTCTTTTGAGCACCACAGGGCACCCATTCTGAGCACCAAGCGATGCCCTGAAGCCACTGGGAAGCTGACAGGCAGGAGTCTGAGGTTTGGCGCCATCCTCCCCCGGAAGAAAGCTGGCTTGTTCAGGAGCACAAAGGCTGGGCGCTGGGAGGGTGACGGGCTGTGAATGCTAATGGGCCAGGCACTGGGAGCCCCGTCTTCCCAGGGAAGGGCCCTGGACCTGGGCCGGATGCTCCCAGCAGCAGCGGGACTGCCCTCCCCCACCCCTCCGCCAGAGCAGGTCGCCTGTGCCCATCACGTGGGGACCCGGGTGAGCAGCTGTTACAGGCAGCGCAGCGTCTAAACATCCGTGCAAACTTGGACCAACAGGTCCTGCCGAAATGTGCTAACCATCTGCTTTTCCTTAGCTGTTTTTGAGCAAATTGTGTTTATTATGTTAATTTATTTTACTGTCAACAACACCGAATGACACAGTTGCCGATAAACAGCATCATTATGTATCTCATGCTGGCACCTTACCAGAACTTTTTTTTTCCCTAATGCAACAGGGGAAAAAAATACATATTGAAATGTTGATCTATGTAAAAGTGAGTCCTGGAGGGCAACTCATGAGGGGTCAGGAAAGGTCTTCTCTGGGGGAGGCACCCTCTCAGGGAGGGGTGGGGGGACCAGGACTCACACTTGGCCAGAAAAGTGGGATCTCTCAGAAGCTGCAGGACTGAGAAAGGCTTTTATGCATCTAATTTTTCTCCCCTAAACTTCCTTCCAAAACTCCTCCAATTTTCTAGGTGGTCAGATAAGGGGACCAGGAAGAGTCCAGAAGATTTGCCATGTGAGTGCCTTTGTGACTCACTGGGAACCACCCTAAAACCAAAACAGCCAGGCCGGGGCTGGACCTTTTATTAATTAGGATCATTTCACTGGTGATGCTAGTGGTAAAGAACCTGTCTGCCAACGTAAGAGACAAAAGAGATGTGGGTTCAATCCCTGGATCTCCAGGAAGATACCCTGGAGAAGGAACTGCCAACCTACTCCAGTATTCTTTCCTGGAGAATCCCATGGACAGAGGAGCCTGGTGGGCTACAGTCCATGGGGTGGCAGAGAGTTGGACACGAATGAAGCAACTTAGCACCCCCCCCCCCATGTAGAGACCAATAAACTCCATACTTCCAGAGAAAGGGGAGAAAAAGAGGAGTGCTGGGTGGGGGACAGAGGAGCCAGAAGATACATTTCAGGATGGTCAGGGGTCGGGACACTGGCCTGGGATGGACTGGTCCCCTGAGCCAAGTGAATCCTGACCCTGCAGAACCTGAAGGCGATTCATGCTGCTCCAGCAGTTCTCCAATTAGGCAATAAGCAACAGGGGGCAAATGCGGCTTCCTGGGAGGAAAACAGTTCAGTGCCTCAGACAGAGACCAGAGCTGCCTGCTGCCACAGAAAGGAACAGGGTTCCTTTCATTCAGTTCACAGGCCTGCAGGAGACTCTGTCTGCACACCCCAATCCGGGCAGGCTTCCCTGCATAATGGAGGGCTGCTTTGCCTGCCGACCCTCAGAAGCTGAGAGAAATTCCCAGGTGGGATTTTCTCAGCATAAATGACCCGCCTGATCAAGGGATCTAGTAGCCAGGTGGCTTCTGGGTATCCTTGCAAATATTTGGTTTCAGAGAAGGGGTCACGTTACAACGGTTTAATATTTGGAGGCTGAAAAGGCTGCAGCAATAAGCTGTGTCCTTCTTGTCCCCCAGCCGCCAGCAGACAGCCCATAAAAACGTGGGGCTCATGTTCACACAGAGGGCTGCTGGTTTTATGGGCTGGGGGAGAGGGGCGGGAGAGGACGGTCATGGGCAAGCTGCCTGAGAGTCTCAATTAAATGGGTGTCAGCTGCCAGGGACACGGCAATCAGGAGGAGAACACCTGAGTCCTGGGGGCCTGACGTTGTATGAGGGCCCCCTGTTCAGCCACAAAATGCCCACAGACCTGTCCTTAGCCTGCCTCCTAGGGCCAACATCTCCCCACCGCCTGGTCCCACCACACAATGGTCCCTGTGCCTGAAGGATGGCCCCAGTGCTAGCTCCTGCCCTCTCCAACTCAGAGCGGACCCCCAGCCTCTTCGCTTTCTCCCCTCTGTAGAAGCCCACTCACCCTTGGGAAAAGGTAACACATTGGTTCACCCTAAAATAGGTGCCTGGGGATTCCCTGGTGGCTCGGTGGTAAAGAATCCACCTGTCAATGCAGGAGACACAAGTTTGATTCCTGGTCTGCAATCCCTGGGTCACAAAGATCCCCTAGAGGAGGGTACAACAACCCACTCCAGTGTTCTTGCCTGGAGAATCCCATGGGTAGAGGAGCCTGCGGGCTACAGTCCACAGGGCTGCAAAGAGTCGGACAGGCCTGAGGTGGCCGAGCAAGTGCTGGGAAGATCCCACATGCAGCAGGGAAACTGAGCCTCGTGTGCCACAACTATTGAGCCTGGGCTCTGGAGCCCAGGAGCCACAACTACGGAGCGCAAGCACCGCAGTTACTGAAGCCTGTGCACTCTAGATCCTGTCCTCCTCAAGGAGTAGCCACTGCAACGAAAAGCCTGAGCACCACAGCTAGAGAGTATAGCCCCCAGCTTGCCACAACTAAAGAAAAGCCAGCACGGCAACGAAGACCCAGCACAGCCAAGGATGTATAAATAACACATAATAAAAGAATAAAGAACAAAATAAAATAGCTGCTTAAGTCGCATCTCCTCAAGGGCAGTTCCCGTTCAGTTGAGGGCTCAGCCTGAAATCAAAGGAATGGGTCTGTTATTGAGGAGTGTTTCAGGAAGTGACAGGAAAGGAGAAACTCCTGTCCCCTGCACTTTAAGCTCCTTCAGGAAAGAGAAAAGGAGTTGGAGACCGCGTCAATTCCCAGTGGCGGCTGCTCTGTAGCCCGGAATCCACTCTGAGCACCCTTGCTCTCTAAAGGTGGGTTATTCCGCATCCCGGAAAACAAATCGCTTGGGGACGGACGCTGGGCACCAGGTGGCGCTGTTGCCCAGGGCCGTCTAGTTGCCCCCCGGGCGGGGAGGATGGGGAACGCGGGTGGAGAGAGGGTGACCGCGGAGTGCGGTCTTGGAGGTCCGGGGTGCTTCCAGTCTGGAGTTCCTAACTCAGTAGTAAGTGGAGGGCGGCGTTTAAAGAATGAAGCGCGAATTCTTCCATGCCATCCTCAATCCTCATTATAAAGCCCAGCGATTCTCCAATTCCTGGGGTGAGGGGCTGAGGCCGGGTCAAAGACTTCGAATCGTGGTCCCCGAGGGCGGGGGCGGTGGGGCAGGACACCGCTCTTTTCGGGTTCTGGCAGAGGGGTCCCAGGACGTTCACTGGGCAGTACGTGCCATCTTTCCAGGATAGGCGCCGAGTCCACGGTTCCCAGAGCGGATCGCAGCGGGTCCCGAGGCGCCCCGCCCCCACCTTGGTCTGGAAAAAGCCAGAGCATCCCTCGGCGCTGGGCTTTCTTCACGTAAAGTGATTACCACGTGTCACAAAGAAACTGCTGCTTTTCTGTATAACCACAGACCACTTCGGAGAACAGGGACTTGAGATCAAAAAGGAAAACTGTTTCAAAACAAAATACTGCAAGCTGGCGCTTTCCCCCATTCCCGCCCCCTCCTTTTTTAAGGGAGGGAGGATTAAAAAACAAACAAACAAAAAAGTAAGTCGGCATCTTCTCACAACTGCAGCTGATTTCCTGTGTAAACGAAAACCATGTGATATTCCATAAAGGCTTCCAGCTTTAAATGACAGGAAATGAAAACCATCACGGAAAAGGAAAGCTGCGGAGTCAATTCCCAGCGCAGATATCATTACGGCGACAGATCAGGGGACGGCTGCTGATGGGGGTCGGGCGCCGGCGACAGTGGCTCCCCCCGCTCCCCCCTCCCCCCGCAAATGTTTCTTCTGCAGGAGAAATGGGGCGGCGGCGATCACACCCCGGCGCTGCGCCCGGCAACTGGGCTTTCAATTAGGGACCAAGCTGGGGAAAGCAGCCCTTTCTTTCTGCTAGCCTCACCCGGGTCAGGTCACGACCCCTCCACCGCGTTCAATCGGCGGTGCCATCCATATGCATGAAGGCTAATTAACTCTGAAAGGCCCGGCTGGCTGGGCCCTCCCCGCCGCGCAGGGGTGCGGTGGGTAGGGCTGGGTGGGGAGGGCGCGGGCCTGGATGATCTCTCCCCCCACCCCCTGTGCAGCTGCTCCCGCGCCGGCCGAGTGCGCACGTGTGCTCGGGGAGCGCGCGTCTCCGCGGCGCGGGGACCTGAGGGGCCCGGGAATTAGCCGCGTCATTTGTCGCCAGCCTAGCAACACGTGCTGATTTATCCCGATGGCTCCCGCCTGGCCCTGCGCCCCGGGGCCCCAAGTGTGAAAGGGATGCTCATTCTAAAGGGAGTTTCAGGTTCCAGCCACAAGGCTTCTAGCCCCAAGGCTGGCTGCCTGTGGGAGGGAGCGTGGGTAAGTCCCTCCCACCTCTCTGGGTTCCTTGCCTTTGCTCTGCTCTGACGTGATGCTGCTGGGCTGGAAAATCAGTTAGGCACTTTTCACTGATGATAAATCCCTAGAGATCTAGCCAGCTGCCATATTTTCCCTAGCTCTGAATATTTTTAGGTTTCCCAGTTGACAAGCCAGGAGGTACCTTGGTTTCCATGAGGTGGCAATCTGCAGGGTGATATTTTCTACTTCCTTTGGTATCAGATAAGACTCAAGTTTAGATTTCACAGACTACCTTGAACTAGTTTAAGCAAACTAGAGAATATATGATGGATACAGGGTTTGTTCCTGGACCCACAATCTAGGATGTGCCAGACTCAGAAAGTTCCTAGTTTCTCCTTCTCTCACCTTTTCTTCTCTATTTCTGCTGCTTTTTGTTCGTGGACTGGCTTCCTCTCTACTTGTTTCTCAGTCTCGACAGGTGACCTCAGGGCAGACCAGGTGAGACTGCATGTCTTGGTTTCAGGCACAAGTGTCGGATTGGCCCACCTTCGATTACTGGTCCTGGCCCAATTAACTGTGAGGAGTTAGTCACATGATACAAACACATGGCTGCCAAGGGCCCATGGAGGTAGGGACTACTTAAGGGGTGGGAGAGACCAGACATGCCAAAGGGCATGTACTTCTCTGTCTCCTTCTGTCACATGTGACCTGCTTATTTAACTTATATGCAGAGTACATCATGGAAATGCTGGGCTGGAGGAAGCACAAGCTGGAATCAAGATTGCCAGGAGAAATATCAATAACCTCAGATATGCAGGAGACATCACCCTTATGGCAGAAAGTGAAGAAGAACTAAAGAGCCTCTTGATGAAAGTGAGAGTGAAAAAGCCGGCTTAAAGCTCAACATTCAAAAAATGAAGCTCATGGCGTTGGATCCCATCACTTCATGGCAAATTGATGGAGAAACAATGGAAACAGTGACAGACTTTCTTTTCTTGGGCTGCAAAATCACTGTGGATGGTGACTGCAGTCATGAAATTTAAAAACGGCTTGCTTCTTGGAAGAAAAGCAATGACAAACCTAGACAACTTATTAACAAACAGAGTCATTACTTTGCCTACAAAGATCCATATAGTCAAAGTTATGGTTTTTCTAGTAGTCGTGTATGGATGTGAGAACTGGGCAATAAAAGTGACTGAACACTGAGTAATTGATGCTTTTGAACTGTGGTGTTGGAGAGTCCCTTGGACAGCAAGGAGATCAAACCAATCAATCCTAAAGGAAATCAACCCTGAATATTCATTGGAAGGACTGGTGCTGAAGCACCAATACTTTGGCCACCTGATGCCAAGAGCTAACTCATTGGAAAAGATCCTGATGCTAGGAAAGATTGAAAGCAGGAGGAGAAGGGGACGACAGAGGAAGAGATGGTTGGATGGCATCACCAACTCAATGGACATGAACTTGGGCAAATTCTGGAAGATAGTGAGGGACAGGGAAGCCTGGCTTGCTGCAGTCCAAGGGGTTGCGAAGAGTCAGACACGACTGAGCAACTGAAAAACAATGTACTTATCTAATTCCAAGCCAGATTTTAACCAGGTGCAGGGTAATTTCCTCAGAGATGGCTCTAAGGGCACCTGTCCCACAGCTAGCTTTGCCTTATAATAAAGAGGAGGGCAGGATTCCTTATACAGAGTCCAGGGGTGCCAGGGAGAACATGCCTGCCTTCTCTCAGCATCAGTCAGTGAGTTAGGAGTGAAGTCACAGACTCCACCAAGACCACGGAGGAGGTGAAGCCAGCTTTCTCAGGAAGAGGTCTGTGGCCTGAATCTGAGGAAGGGTGGGGATTGCGGGGTGGGCGGGGGAGGGGGGGCGGCTGGTGAGGAGGAAGGGGGGAATGTGTCCTGTTCTGAGGGAACCAGAGCTTACCTGCACATGTGACCACCTCTCACATCAGACCTCTTGAGGGCAGATCAGGTTGGGAAGTGAGACTCAGCTCTTGGACATAAAAAGTAAAATCATCCTTGACTAGTTTAGCAGAAATTGGATTTATTAAGTGTATTAGTAGGGATGAGCTAACTCTATCTCAACACCCAAATCAAAGTGGCTTAACACAATAAGAGGCTCATTTCACAGCACAGTCAGGGGGGACTCAAGGGCTCAGGCTCCTTTTTTTCCTCCTGGCTCCACCATTTTCCAGGGACTTTGTGTCTTCCACTGCATCCTCTACCCTTCCTGGGAGGTAAGAGCATGGAGGATTGCACTGGGAGAAGTGGAGGGGGATTAGGGACCAGGCATGGAAGCCCATCTCTCTGTCCCCATTAGTCACAACACAGTCATGTGACCATGCAGCAAAGCCAGGGAGGCTGGGAAAGGAGGTCCAGCAGCCCAGCTCCATGGATGCCCAAGGATGAAGAGAAAATGGGTCTGGTGAGCATCTACCCATTCTCTTAGGTGATGTTAGAACGTGCAGAGTCACAGGCAGGTAGGGTAAGAGCGGAGGCTCTTACAGGAGCATTCCAGGAGCATTCCCAAACCCCAGCCTCAGACTCCATGAACAGGCTGTGGTGGCCTCTGCGCTCAGAGCCACTAATTCCAGATGCCTGCTTGCTTGCACACACCACCTCTACTCACACTAGTGAAACTTCCAGTCCCAGGGCTGACCTTTCCGTGTCTGGGAAACAGCTCTCACCACTGCAAGCCAGATGTCTCTGCCATCACTCCAAACACTTTTTTCTTAAATACTTTCTTAAATATTTAGGCCCTAGGCAGAAACTCCTTCCTCATCTGCTCTCCCCCTTCTTTTCACCCCAGGCTACTCATTCCTAAATTCAGATCTTGAATGGGAGCATCTCAAGGGTCAAGATTTGATCCTTTCTTCCCACAGGGAGGGCTAGGAATTTGAGTTCAGACTTTTATTCTGGGAAGGCAGAACTAGAGAGCTTTTTCTGTAAGGAGGATATAGACAGTCATAAACAAGATGGATTTCCACCATCGGGGTGAGTGGGAGGAGGAGCCTTCTGGCAACCGTGGCTCTGGCTGGACCTAGATCACATAGTATTGGGAGGAATTAGATATTATCATCTATCAATTCCAAAAGCAGAAAGGCCAAATGGCAGAAACACAGGTTCTTAGAGCTGGGAGGAATGTTAGAGGTTACCTGTCTTGTCTCATCTTCAATTTAACACTGAATCCCTCTCTCAAGCTGCCTTTGATCACCAGCCTCACTGAAATCTTCATAGTACTGGGTGACTCAGTACTGCCCTACAGGATAGCCTTTTGGATTACTTTTTGTTCCTGGAAGGTTTTGTTGGTTTCTTCTTTTTCTTTTTTTAAGGGAAGCAGAAATCTGACTTTCTATAATTTCCACCAGTGCCTCCAGTTCTGCACTGGGAAGCTTCATGGGACAAAAACAAACAAACAAACAAACAAAAAACCTCCAGGCTGAACAGCCCTCCTCTCCACTCTATTCCCCATTTGGTGATCTGCTCAAGAGACTTGTGGTCAGGAGGACATATCCCCCAAAGGCAGTGTTCTACATGTCACTGCTTTTTACAATTGTCCCAGAGAGGTGCACACACATTCCAGTTTGACTAATGGAAAAACCAAGGGGCTGAGCAATTGGGTAATAGAAATCCAGGGTCCAGATCAATCTAGGGACCAGTCCCCAGCTCCACCATTGACCCTCCCGCGAGGTCCCATCCTCCCTGGGTTCATCCAGGGGCCACCTCTCTGTGTGATGGGCCCCTGTGCCTGTGCAGGCCTGAGGAGGTCTGGCCTAGAGATGCTCTGCTGGGCCCCACTGTGGGGGCTGTCACTTTAGTATCTCTCAACAGTTACTGCAAACAGTAGAAAGCATAGACATAAAAACAAGTCCTCCTGTAACAGCCTCTAACAACATTCCCCTGAATGTGTAGTGTGATGACTTAGAAGAAGAAAAAAAAAAAAAAACTCAGTTACTCTGAAATTTTCTTTTTGGAAAAAGAAAAACATTACTGTTATCTTTCTGAAACCACTGTCTGTCACCTCCGATGCCCTTGGCCTAATGGATCCCCCCAAGGAAGGAAGACACCTGTTATTAGTGGGATCACTGGTGATTGTGTAGAGCTGCTCTGTGAATGATGCCTTAATAGACAGACATAGCGGCCAAGTTCAAATGTGGATGTGTCGCAGGCTGCCTCAACCATCCAGACCCAATTATAGTTAACCCCCCCAATCCTGGATATTTTGCTGTATCCATCTATCTTCCCACTGTTTTCATGATTATAAAGGAAATGGAGGTTTATTATAAAATATCTGGAAAATACAGGCGTATACATATACTAAAAAATTAAAATGGTCAGGAAAAACTGTGGCTAACAGTTTAGTGCCTTTTGTCTGGGTTTTTACAAATATATGTATAACGAGGTTAATGCCATGCTATAGAGCCAGTTTTGTAGCCTCTTTTCTCATTTAATATCTAATGGTGAGCATTTTGCCCTATGGGTTTGTTCAGAAGAGGGCTTTAAGGCTGAATCACATGCCTACTTTCACTGGCTTGTTCCTCAATCAGGAAAGATGAAGTGTGCCAGTCTGTGAAGACATAATTGTCACCAAGACAGCTAGGCGACCCTCGGGGGTCTGCTCACCTGGTGGGGGAGGCGGAAGTGGGGAGCCAGTCATTGCCAAGGTGGTGATCACTGGGGAAAGGGACGATGCATACCCCACACATACCAGGGGTCCACAGTGGGCAGCGGGTGGTGAAGCCTCTCTGAGGAAGTCCTAACAGGTGAATTCAAGAAGTGCCCAGCCTCCTAAGGGAGGAGGGAAAGATGACAAGACCTGGCTGCGGACTGGACATGAGGAAGGAACGAAGGATGACACTAAGGTCCTTGGCTTGGATGCCGGGTGGTCCTGGGGCTGCCTTCCGGGTGTGGGAGCTCCAGGCTGTCTCCACTTTTCCCTCTCGTGCTGCTTCCAGTGCTGCAGGGAGCGTCCTTAAACACAAGTCTGTGGGCGCCTCTCTCTCTGCTGTGTCCTAGGGATTATGGAGTTCCTGCGTCACGTGGTGGGATGGGTTCTCAGGATCTGGTGTGGATTAACTTTACCTTCCAGAGATGGAGCCCTACCAGCAGGGGTGAGGGGCTCAGGCTGTGGCCCCTCAACAGCAGCTGCAGCAGTCAGGGTGGCGACATCAGTGGGTGCGTGTGGTCCCCCCACACAGCAGGCTCTGTTCCCAGCACCTCATGTGTTTTTACTTATTAAATCCTCACACCCCCGCTCTGAGGTCAGTGCTGTCAGGCCCTCATCCCAGGGGAGCTGAAGGGAGCAGCAAGGGTCACTGGCTTGCCCGCTGTCCCCGAGGATGTGAGCGGGGAGCTGAGCCCCGATGCCAGAGCCTGTGCTCTCCACACCCGAGCAGGACTTTGTTTACTGTGGCCAATTTCTTATTTTTTTATTATATTTCTTTGAACACTAGCTCAGCTGAGTATTTTAATCTCTTTGCTTTTCTGTCCTGTTTTTGGACGTGGACATTGTGTGTGTGTGCATGTGTGGTGAGGTGTGTG
>NW_024070194.1:48921373-48922472 GCF_014754425.2 Oryx dammah
GTGCATGTGTGGTGAGGTGTGTGCGTGCATGTGTGGTGAGGTGTGTGGGGTGCTTGCTGTGCTGTGTCGTGGAGTGTGTGTATCTATCTGCATGAGTGTGTGGAATATACACGCGTGTCTGCATCTGTGTGGAATGTGTCGTTGTGGTGTGTGCTTGTGTCTGTGTGTGTATATAGTGTGGTGTGTGTGTGGAGTGTATGTGGGGTGGGTGTGTGTATGGTGTGGTGTGTGTGTGTAGTGTGGGGTCTTTGGGGGGTTGTGGAGTGTATGTGTACAATGTATCATATGTGGTCTGGGTGGAGTGTGTGTACGGTGTGCATCTGTGTGTGGCATATAAGTGTGTGTATGTGTGTGGGGGGGGTTGTGGAGTGCCTGTGTAGATTGTGTGATATGTGGTCTGGGTGGTGTGTGTGTGTGTGTGAATAATGTGTTAGGGGGGCGTTGTGGAGTGTGTGTATAATGTGTGTGGAGTGTGTGTGTGTATGTATAGTTTTAGGGGGGCTGGTTGTGGAGCGCCTGTGTATAATGTGTGATATGTGGTCGGGGTGGAGTGTGTGTGTGGGTTGTGGAGTGTGTATAATGTGTGTGTGGAATACATGTGGTCTGGGTGGTATGTGTGTGGAGTGTATGTACAGTGTGCGCCTGTGTGTGGAGTGTATGTGTGTGTGTAGAGTGTGTGGGGGGTTGTGGAGTACATGTGTAGAATGTATGATATGTGGTCGGAGTGGAGTGTGTGTGGAGTGTGTGTACAGTGTGTGCCCGTGGGTGGAGTGTGTGTAATGTGTAGAATGTGTGATATGTGGTCAGGGTAGAGTGTGTGTGGAGTGTGTGTGTGTAGTGTGTGGGGGTTGTGGAGTACATGTGTAGAATGTGTGATATGTGGTTGGGGTGGAGTGTGTGTTGAGTGTGTGTGTGGAGTGTGTATGATGTGTGTGTGGAATACCTGTGGTCAGGGTGGAGAATGTGTACAGTGTGTGCCTGTGTGCGGAGTGTATGTGTGTGTGGGGGGGCGTTGTAGAGTGCCTGTGTAGAATGTGTGATACGTGGTGTGGGTGGAGTGTGTGTGTGTAGTGTGGGGGGGTTGTGGAGTGCCTATGTA